>NC_086373.1:96057425-96358116 GCF_036588685.1 Mytilus trossulus
CCAAGATGGCCGCCAGCGTGGGACTTAGTTTAACATAGGACCCTATGGGAAATGCATACAAATGACTTCTTTTAGAGAACCACTGAATGGAATGAAATCAAACATGGCATGAATGTTCCTAATGTGGTGCTGACCAAGTGTTGTTACTTTGTAGCCGATCCATTATCCAAGATTGCCGCCAGCGGGGGACTTAGTTTAACATAGGACCCTATAAGGAAATGCATACAAATGACTTCTTTTAGAGAACCACTGAATGGAATAAAACCAAACATTGCATGAATGTTCCTTATGAGGTGCTGACCAAGTGTTGTTACTTTGTAGCTGATCCATCATCCAAGATGGCCGCCAGCAGGGAACTTAGTTTAACATAGGACCCTATGGGAAATGCATACAAATGACTTCTTTTAGAGAACCACTGAATGGAATAAAACCAAATATGGCATGAATGTTCCTTATGAGGTGCTGACCAAGTGTTGTTACTTTGTAGCCGATCCGTCATCCAAGATGGCCGCCAGTGGGGGACTTTTGAATGAAATTAAACATGTTCCTTTTCTTATAAATGAGGTTGTGTTGTCACTTTTAGCCAAATTTTATATTTTTTTATATGATTTCAAAAACCCAAGTAGAATCAGGTGAGCGATACAGGCTCTTGAGAGCCTCTAGTTATGAAAAGTTGACTACACATGCGATGATATTGCTGTTGTTTTAAATATTGTGATACTGTGGATTTATTAATATTCGTTGGATACCAATTTTTACGTGGATTTCGTGGGTACAGGAGAACCAAGAATTCAAATGTTCATCGAAATACACATTTTGTAAAGGAATGAGTGTAGACTTTGCCAAAACCACGAAATTAAATATCCACGAATATGTAAGTTTTCCTCAGACCACGAAAATAAATGAATCCTCAGTATGATAAATATCAAAATGGCTTTATGCTGGGAAAAAAATTATGGAACTGATATAACACAATGATATTGTACATTTGTTATTTGTGATATTGACTTTGAAAGACTGTGGGAATGTGTATCAGAATCTGTTAACTTATATTACACTGAACACAGATTTTTTTCTTAAAGATTTGTATTTTAAAACATTTATCTACTTAACTTTTTCTACTTTAATAGCTCAAACCAAACATATGATTCAATGATAATTGTTATTGTCTTAATTGCTCAAATCCTTGCCAAGGAAAGGTGCTTTCTTCATTTTCAAACTGTAAAAAGAATAGTATATTATGTTTTTATTTGTTTACATGTTGTACAATGTACTATACAAAAGTGTCTGTAATTTAATTAGAAGTCACATCAATGAAAAATCAAATTTTTCCAAAACATTCCATATTTTTTTTTATGTTAATAATTTCCTAAGATTTTATGTTACCTTGTTTTTTGTCTTACTTTATATAAGCTACTATTGTCTCAATATACATGTATATATATTTGTTGTCAAATCGGTTAAATGTATCTCTATGTAAGCAGTTTATTATCTTTTTACATAAACAATATCTGTACATTGTTGGAAAATATAAAACTTATTTGTACAGTTGTACAAGCTTTTCTCCTGTTTAGAAGTGAGTACAAATAAAACTAAATTTATATTTTGGACAATTTACAAATATCTTTTTATTCTTTAATTTATACCCAGGACTTAAGATTTATTTGTTAAAATCCTAATAGTTGTCTCCGATTTTCCCCCCCCAAAAAAAACTATAGTTAAATCATAGCGGGCAGATTGGACCCAATATGGTGACCTATAGTTGTTAATTTCTGTGTCATTTGGTTTCTTGTGAAGAGTTGTCTCATTGGTAATCATACCACATCTTCTTCTTTTCTTTATGTATGCACATTGAAATATTATCTGTATACTCAATATGGTATGGAAGGAGAAAAACAAGAGAATGTATTTGTGCTGGTCTGACTTTTATGCAAACATATGAATGAACAAGATAGTATAATTTGTGGAAATATAATTTTCTTTTATTTTTTTTGTACCTTTTACGTAACCTTGACATATCAGAGTTAAATTGTGTTCACTTTTCTTTCAGTACCTTCAAATTATTCTCAGATTAAATGAGATTTCAAAACAATTTAGTAAGACTCATCAAAATTAAAACATCAGAAATTCTATAGAGATTGAATAAATATCTTCACTTATCTGAGTTTTTTTTGCACAAACAAGACACAACACAGTTTGACTGTAGTGTTTATGAATAGTTATAAAATTGTTATAATACATGTATATTTTTCTGCATAATAATCAAGTTACTACCTTATTACATAAACCTTATTTCTTGTTGATAGTTATATTTGATATTTGGGTTTTTACATTCAAATATTGATGCTTTTGTAATCAATTTTATATTTTATTTGAGCTGTGGCATATGAAGATCTCCTTAGCAAGTGTTTTGTATTGAATTCAATTTGACCTTGAATGAAACAATACACCTTATCTCTATTTGTCCACCATTACTGTATATCACACAGGTTCCTGTAAATTTTTGACGTCACAAAACCAAATATCTGACGCCACAATGGAAAAGTGATTGTTGTATGCAGCAAAAGTTCAAGCGGCCTGGTCAGTTGGGATTAGCGACAAGGTGTAATACTTAATGATCATGTAGTTATCACATGTAAACAGTTATTTTGTTTCTAGGTCGAGACAATTTTTTTTTTAAACCAACAAATAAATTTTCAGGCTATTTGTCTTCACTTCATATAATCAACTTTGAATGATTATTTTTTACCTATAATAAATTTTGCGTGATGGTCGATCCTGATGTGCCATAGCTCACTAGAAACCTCTAGATAAGGTTGTATTATGTGCCATATAGAAATCTGTCTTCCATGTCATTGATGGTGCTTACGTGTTACTATTTTTATTGAAAACTTTATTAATTATTGATTGGGTTTGCCCTATCCATCTGATGTCATCATCTCTTTACAAGAGGATAAGAAAATAATATGTACTACATTCCCAGCTAACTTTAAGAAAATGTGGACTGGCAGGCTTTGTTCATTATATATTTTTTACCTTACCGGTAACTGTATTGTGTTGAATGTTTTCCACAAATTTAAAAGAAAAGAAGGCTATTTCTAATGTTTTAATAAGGAATATGATTCTATGTTTATGATGTTATTTTGTGTTGACCCTATTTCATTTACCATTTGACATCACTCTATCAACTTGATACTTTACTGTATTTCATGCTTAATTTTTTTTAAGTCATAAGCTTCTTTAAAATACACTGAATTATAGCATTTGGCAGGGAATAATTTTTTTATTAAGTGATTTTAATTTGTAAGACTCAGGAAGAATGCTAGTCCATGTTCCAAATCATTAATTCAGGCCAGTTAAAACCTTTTTATTTTTTCTAGATTATAAGCAATACCTACTAATAACTTGTTGGCATAGCAAATATGCTATTGTTTACCTTTGTTCAAAAAGGTTATACGACTATGTTTTCACCATTTTATATAATTGTGGTAATAACTGTTCACATTTAAAAATAAAAACCAAAAAAACCCTCTGACATTGCATTATAATTTATTTTTAGCAGAGTTAGATCGTCTTATATTTTTATGTCATATGATTAAAGAATCCAATATTTTATTCTTGTTAGCAGAAAACCCTGGTTGGTAAATGTATTTTGAATCAATACATATAGCTGGAATATTTTATTTTGTACATTTACTGAAAATGATAAATATGATGTGTCTCAAAATTTATATAATGTAGAGATGAATGAAGTTCCTTTGGTGAAAGGTAGAAAAATCCTGCTAATTGCTACCTTATTGTACTGTAAATGATATTTGAAGGTCAAATTGCTTTACTAAACCCAAATATTCATAAAAACAACAGAAGTATTTTTGGTCATTAAATCATAGCCCCCCCCCCCCCCCCCTTTTGGGAAATATTTGTTGATTATATAGGTAATCAATTTCAATGGAGGAATTGCCTAAATTATTCATGGACCATTACTTAATTCCATGGCATTTCAAAGTTCATCAGTGTCTTACAGAAAATAATGATATACTAGTCAACTATATAATGCACCACAAAAACTACAACAAAAATATTTTGACAATCATATAATTCTGGGCAGAATCAATTTGCGCCAATTGCAGTTTTGAAAAGGTATTAATTGCGCCACTCTCTTTTATTTTGATGGTATTAATTGCGCCAAGAAATGAAATGAAATTGCGCCACATTTACCTGTTAATATTTTGTACCTATATCATACCTGTACATGTTTTACCTATATCAAGACAAGACAAGACAAATACTTTATGAAAGTCTCACCACTTGTTACATATAAATTATACTGAGCTTTTTAAAACATAAGATAACAACAAGAGCCAATATATAAAGAGTTTTGAGAGACTATAAAACAATTTTTATTAAAATTATAATACAAATACATGTCAACTATCACGAGTATAAAATACATTTTCGCTAAGTATGAAAATTTCACATCAGATTTTGGCGTATACAATACCACATTTTCATTTGTAAAAAGAAATATAATTCTTTCATTATTAGTCTCCAGAAATTAGAACGTCAAATTTTGAGATCTTCGAGCATAAGAAAAGCAACCAATATGTGTTCAGAGCGACCTTCAAAAATGATAAATTCAGAGATCTTCAAAATTGAAGAAGAAAATCTAGAAAAGAAAGATTTAAAATATGTGCGTCAGTCTATGTAAAGAGAGAGAAGAAATCCGGCTCAACCTAAAAATCAAACAGAATTTCAGAATATTGGATAATATTGGTGTTGTTACAAACAAAGATGATAACTTTGTATTGTGTAACGATCCACTAAGCGGGACAATTTTATAAGGATGAGAGGCTATTTTCTGTGTACAATGTCAGAGGATTTTTTTACTGATGGTACCTAGTCAATCATTTAGTTGTTATTTAAAAATAAATAAAATTGGCACAATAAGCGGATTATTTTATTGGAGCAAATGATACCTATACTTTTGAAAATTAGGTGGCGCAAAAGAAGTATTGGCGCAATTAAGTTGTGGCGCAAATGAGTTACTTTTTGGCGCAAAAAGATATCGCCCATAATTCTTAGGATAATAATCTATTTAGTAAAATAGTTATTTAAAAGGATATTACTCCATAAATTATTATACTGTACAGTACTATATGTTTATATAAACAAGACCAATATATAAAGTGTAGAAATATTGTATATATTTATTTCCTAGAAATGGTTGAAGGGATTTATATACATTTAGTCAGAAACTTTTTTAAGCAATTATCAAGTTTAAGAGTGAACCTATATAGAAAGTCTTTATGTTTTGGAGAGTACATTTTTTGTATAGTAGATTAATAGGTTTATGGCAGGTATTTTGTAAAATCAATTGATATGATTATATATCTTAAGCTTTTTTGAATACGTTCATTATCTACAAATGTTTTTTTTTTTTTTATTATAACCAGTTTCTTTCAAAGAAATTGTTCAATGTATATTTCATTATTACTCAACCAAATGGTCAAATCTATCAGGAATGCCTGAAGTAAATTTCATCATTTTGTTCTTCTTTGTCAGCTAATTTTTCAATAAACTCATTGTTAAAGGACATTTAGTGACCTGCAATAATTGTTAAGATGTTTATGGACAGTCGTCTCAGTGGCTGTCATACCAGATTTCTTTTGGTTTAATACTGTTTTGACTGGCTGATTTAAAATAAAATGATGTTGAAAATATGTATAATTTTTCAAAATCTATGGCTTAGATAGAGCCAAGTAGACTTCGACATTCCTTAACATGATTGATCGGCCAGTTTGCTCCGGTGAATATTTTTTCACATTATATAAAAGGAAACATGAAGAATGAGTCTGCACTCACCCATATTCATGAGATTTTGTTATGTTTATTACTTGTTCAGCTTAATTTGTTGAATATTATATTGATATTTGGTTGTTGTTGTTTTCATACTGTATAAGAAACTATATTTTATTATCCTACAACTTTGATAAATTAAAATAAAGTTGTTTTTGAAATTGATGACGTTTTTCCTTAACATATGCCTGCTAGGGCTATTGGTACTTTACGGAACGGAACGGAACGGAACGGAACGGAACGGAACGGAACGGAACGGAACAGAATTTCATTTAAGGTATCCAAAGGGGGCATTTATCAAAATTTCGAAAAATCTTTAAAACAAAACAAACTTTAAAATTCTGTGTTTTACGGTTTTCCATATACAAATAACACAAATGTATACTTAATCTCATCTTCACAGGTGAAATGTGCAATAATGTATAACATCGGGAACTATTCTGTAAATGAATATGTCGGATTGTCCTGATAAAATATCATGAAATTAACGCATTTGCAAGTCATGCATTATGATATCTAGACTGACCTCACGTCGTCCTTTCCGACGATGATTAGAAACATTGGTTCTGATTTTAACTTTTTAAATTTATTATTCCGTTCCGTTCCGTTCCGCAAAGTACCAATTGCTCTGAGGAATTGGTATTTAACGGAATCGAACGGAAACAGACATCTTTCATGTAATTAAAGCAGTATGATAAAAAAAAATTGTCTGACACCTCTTTTGGCATAAGTGGTATGTGTTTTAGATAGCATTTTCGACTTGATCAATAATAAAAAATTTAACACAAAGGCAGGTTACACAAAAAGTCTTTCTCCTTCCATCGGTAATTATATTTTAAAAAAGAGGCCTACAACAGCCCATTCCGACGATGATTAGAGACAGTGATCAAGTTGAATCTGATTTAAACTTTTTAATTTATTATTCGTTCCGTTCCGTTCCGCAAAGTACCAATTGCTCTGAGGAATTGGTATTTAACGGAATCGAACGGAAACAGACATTTATAATGTAATAAAAGCAGTATGATCAACAAAAAATGTGTCTGACACCCCTTTTTGCACGAGAAATAAGTGTTTTTGATAGCATTCCCGACCTGATAAATAATTAAGAATTTAAAACAAAGTCAGCTTAGACAAAAAGTCTTACTCCTTCCATTGGTAATTATATTTTTTAAAAGAGGCCTTCCACCTCTCGTGCCGACGAGGATTAGAAACAGTAATCAAGTTGAATCTGATTTAAACTTTTTAATTTATTATTCCGTTCCGTTCCGTTCCGCAAAGTACCAATTGCTCTGAGGAATTGGTATTTAACGGAATCGAACGGAACCAGACATTTATAATGTAATAAAAGCAGTATGATAAAAAAAAATGTGTCTGTCACCCCTTTTTGCAGAAGAAATAAGTGTTTTAGATAGCATTCCCGACCAGATAAATAATTAATAATTTAAAACAAAGGCAGCTTAGACAAAAAAGTCTTACTCCTTCCATTGGTAATTATATTTTTTAAAAGAGGCCTTCCACCTCTCGTGCCGACGAGGGTTAGAAACAGTAATCAAGTTGAATCTGATTTAAACTTTTTAATTTATTATTCCGTTCCGTTCCGTTCCGCAAAGTACCAATTGCTCTGAGGAATTGGTATTTAACGGAATCGAACGGAACCAGACATTTATAATGTAATAAAAGCAGTATGATAAAAAAAAATGTGTCTGACACCCCTTTTTGCACGAGAAATAAGTGTTTTAGATAGCATTCCCGACCAGATAAATAATTAAGAATTTAAAACAAAGGCAGCTTAGACAAAAAGTCTTACTCCTTCCATTGGTAATTATATTTTTTAAAAGAGGCCTTCCACCTCTCGTGCCGACGAGGATTAGAAACAGTAATCAAGTTGAATCTGATTTAAACTTTTTAATTTATTATTCCGTTCCGTTCCGTTCCGCAAAGTACCAATTGCTCTGAGGAATTGGTATTTAACGGAATCGAACGGAACCAGACATTTATAATGTAATAAAAGCAGTATGATAAAAAAAAATGTGTCTGACACCCCTTTTTGCAGAAGAAATAAGTGTTTTAGATAGCATTCCCGACCAGATAAATAATTAAGAATTTAACACAAAGGCAGCTTAGACAAAAAGTCTTACTCCTTCCATTGGTAATTATATTTTTTAAAAGAGGCCTTCCACCTCTCGTGCCGACGAGGATTAGAAACAGTAATCAAGTTGAATCTGATTTAAACTTTTTAATTTATTATTCCGTTCCGTTCCGTTCCGCAAAGTACCAATTGCTCTGCGGAATTGGTATTTAACGGAATCGAACGGAACCAGACATTTATAATGTAATAAAAGCAGTATGATAAAAAAAAATGTGTCTGACACCCCTTTTTGCAGAAGAAATAAGTGTTTTAGATAGCATTCCCGACCAGATAAATAATTAAGAATTTAAAACAAAGGCAGCTTAGACAAAAACAAAAAATCTTACTCCTTCCATTGGTAATATATTTTTTAAAAGAGGCCTTCCACCTCTCGTGCCGACGAGGATTAGAAACAGTAATCAAGTTGAATCTGATTTAAACTTTTTAATTTATTATTCCGTTCCGTTCCGTTCCGCAAAGTACCAATTGCTCTGAGGAATTGGTATTTAACGGAATCGAACGGAACCAGACATTTATAATGTAATAAAAGCAGTATGATAAAAAAAAATGTGTCTGACACCCCTTTTTGCACGAGAAATAAGTGTTTTAGATAGCATTCCCGACCAGATAAATAATTAAGAATTTAACACAAAGGCCGGATAGACAAAAAGTCTTACTTCTTCCATTGGTAATTATATTTTTTAAAAGAGGCCTTCCACCTCTCGTGCCGACGAGGATTAGAAACAGTAATCAAGTTGAATCTGATTAAACTTTTTAATTTATTATTCCGTTCCGTTCCGTTCCGCAAAGTACCAATTGCTCTGAGGAATTGGTATTTAACGGAATCGAACGGAACCAGACATTTATAATGTAATAAAAGCAGTATGATAAAAAAAAATGTGTCTGACACCCCTTTTTGCAGAAGAAATAAGTGTTTAAGATAGCATTCCCGACCAGATAAATAATTAAGAATTTAACACAAAGGCCGGATAGACAAAAAGTCTTACTTCTTCCATTGGTAATTATATTTTTTAAAAGAGACCTTCCACCTCTCGTGCCGACGAGGGTTAGAAACAGTAATCAAGTTGAATCTGATTTAAACTTTTTAATTTATTATTCCGTTCCGTTCCGTTCCGCAAAGTACCAATTGCTCTGAGGAATTGGTATTTAACGGAATCGAACGGAACCAGACATTTATAATGTAATAAAAGCAGTATGATAAAAAAAATGTGTCTGACACCCCTTTTTGCAGAAGAAATAAGTGTTTTAGATAGCATTCCCGACCAGATAAATAATTAAGAATTTAAAACAAAGGCAGCTTAGACAAAAACAAAAAATCTTACTCCTTCCATTGGTAATATTTTTTTTTAAAAGAGGCCTTCCACCTCTCGTGCCGACGAGGATTAGAAACAGTAATCAAGTTGAATCTGATTTAAACTTTTTAATTTATTATTCCGTTCCGTTCCGTTCCGCAAAGTACCAATTGCTCTGAGGAATTGGTATTTAACGGAATCGAACGGAACCAGACATTTATAATGTAATAAAAGCAGTATGATAAAAAAAATGTGTCTGACACCCCTTTTTGCAGAAGAAATAAGTGTTTTAGATAGCATTCCCGACCAGATAAATAATTAAGAATTTAACACAAAGGCCGGATAGACAAAAAGTCTTACTTCTTCCATTGGTAATTATATTTTTTAAAAGAGGCCTTCCACCTCTCGTGCCGACGAGGATTAGAAACAGTAATCAAGTTGAATCTGATTTAAACTTTTTAATTTATTATTCCGTTCCGTTCCGTTCCGCAAAGTACCAATTGCTCTGAGGAATTGGTATTTAACGGAATCGAACGGAACCAGACATTTATAATGTAATAAAAGCAGTATGATAAAAAAAATGTGTCTGACACCCCTTTTTGCAGAAGAAATAAGTGTTTAAGATAGCATTCCCGACCAGATAAATAATTAAGAATTTAACACAAAGGCCGGATAGACAAAAAGTCTTACTTCTTCCATTGGTAATTATATTTTTTAAAAGAGACCTTCCACCTCTCGTGCCGACGAGGGTTAGAAACAGTAATCAAGTTGAATCTGATTTAAACTTTTTAATTTATTATTCCGTTCCGTTCCGTTCCGCAAAGTACCAATTGCTCTGAGGAATTGGTATTTAACGGAATCGAACGGAACCAGACATTTATAATGTAATAAAAGCAGTATGATAAAAAAAATGTGTCTGACACCCCTTTTTGCAGAAGAAATAAGTGTTTTAGATAGCATTCCCGACCAGATAAATAATTAAGAATTTAAAACAAAGGCAGCTTAGACAAAAACAAAAAATCTTACTCCTTCCATTGGTAATATTTTTTTTTAAAAGAGGCCTTCCACCTCTCGTGCCGACGAGGATTAGAAACAGTAATCAAGTTGAATCTGATTTAAACTTTTTAATTTATTATTCCGTTCCGTTCCGTTCCGCAAAGTACCAATTGCTCTGAGGAATTGGTATTTAACGGAATCGAACGGAACCAGACATTTATAATGTAATAAAAGCAGTATGATAAAAAAAATGTGTCTGACACCCCTTTTTGCAGAAGAAATAAGTGTTTTAGATAGCATTCCCGACCAGATAAATAATTAAGAATTTAACACAAAGGCCGGATAGACAAAAAGTCTTACTTCTTCCATTGGTAATTATATTTTTTAAAAGAGGCCTTCCACCTCTCGTGCCGACGAGTATTAGAAACAGTAATCAAGTTGAATCTGATTTAAACTTTTTAATTTATTATTCCGTTCCGTTCCGTTCCGCAAAGTACCAATTGCTCTGAGGAATTGGTATTTAACGGAATCGAACGGAACCAGACATTTATAATGTAATAAAAGCAGTATGATAAAAAAAATGTGTCTGACACCCCTTTTTGCAGAAGAAATAAGTGTTTAAGATAGCATTCCCGACCAGATAAATAATTAAGAATTTAACACAAAGGCCGGATAGACAAAAAGTCTTACTTCTTCCATTGGTAATTATATTTTTTAAAAGAGACCTTCCACCTCTCGTGCCGACGAGAATTAGAAACAGTAATCAAGTTGAATCTGATTTAAACTTTTTAATTTATTATTCCGTTCCGTTCCGTTCCGCAAAGTACCATTTGCTCTGAGGAATTGGTATTTAACGGAATCGAACGGAACCAGATATTTATAATGTAATAAAAGCAGTATGATAAAAAAAATGTGTCTGACACCCCTTTTTGCAGAAGAAATAAGTGTTTTAGATAGCATTCCCGACCAGATAAATAATTAAGAATTTAAAATAAAGGAAGCTTAGACAAAAAGTCTTACTCCTTCCATTGGTAATTATATTTTTTAAAAGAGGCTTTCCACCTCTCGTGCCGACGAGGATTAGAAACAGTAATCAAGTTGAATCTGATTTAAACTTTTTAATTTATTATTCCGTTCCGTTCCGTTCCGCAAAGTACCAATTGCTCTGAGGAATTGGTATTTAACGGAATCGAACGGAACCAGACATTTATAATGTAATAAAAGCAGTATGATAAAAAAAAATGTGTCTGACACCCCTTTTTGCAGAAGAAATAAGTGTTTTAGATAGCATTCCCGACCAGATAAATAATTAAGAATTTAAAACAAAGGCAGCTTAGACAAAAACAAAAAATCTTACTCCTTCCATTGGTAATATATTTTTTAAAAGAGGCCTTCCACCTCTCGTGCCGACGAGGATTAGAAACAGTAATCAAGTTGAATCTGATTTAAACTTTTTAATTTATTATTCCGTTCCGTTCCGTTCCGCAAAGTACCAATTGCTCTGAGGAATTGGTATTTAACGGAATCGAACGGAAACAGACATCTACAAATGTAATAAAATCAGTATGATAAAAAAGGCTGACACTTCTTTTTTTGAATGAGTGGTAATTGTTTTATATAGCATTCTCGACCTGATCATTAATAAATAATTTAACACAAATGCAGGTTACCCAAAATCCATCCATTCCTTATTATATTTTAAAATTTTCGGGAAAAAAAATGATGAAATGGGCAAAAAAATGTTGTCGTTAATTATTAAAGTTCGGAATGAGTTGCTACATTTGTATGTCTAAAGTACATTGTGTAATGTTGATCCTCTTGGAATTCATTTGAATGTAAGTTTTAAATTGTGCTAATGAATATCATGCATGTGTATTTAAGTTAAAAAAAAAAGGAAAAAAAAAGGTCTTGAATAAAAACAAAGCTCTCGTCAATTATACCCGGCGTCATTACAGTGGTTACAAATGAAAATATCAAAATCAACCTTTTATTAAATTAGAAGTCTGCAACTTTGACAATATACAGTGCGAATGACATAAGCTTTTGATGTAGAAATACAAGTGTACTTAAACTATGACAGTGTCAATTTTTTAATAACTGTAACGGTTATTGGGTTCGGGATTGTGTACTTGTTTTTATGTTGTTCGTTCTATAAATAAAGTTTGAGTACTGCAGACGTCTTTTTGTCACAGCCAAGCTTTTTGTAGATCTCTGCTATTTGTGGTGCCAAATAGGACCCACGTTGTCTGAGAAATGTTTCAGGCATCACACTGGTGTCAGAAGTGTCGACTATTGTGAATTTATTCGACTGAGAAGTTTGGAAATTCATCGGAAAGTTGCCAGTTTGGAAAACCACGTGAGTCGACGATTGGGCGATCCAGAAGCGGATCCCCGTCAATCACAACCCAAACATAATTATTCCGGTGAGATCGTATGATTTTTATACTTTAAATACTGAAAATTGTTTTAATTTTACAAAAAATTTGGCTGACGAAAATTTGCATTTGAAAAAAAATAATTCCGGTGGCTCCGACCTCGTCACCAAATTACCGGACATACAAAAACATTTTTATTTTTTAATTTTTATTTTATTTTAGTCAAGATTTGCATTTTGTATCATAATAATTTGCATATTTTTAGACTGTTTCATGTAATACGTGTTTGTTTTTTAAGTATTACAGATCGAATTTAGAAAATAAAGGACTTATGAGTGAAACTGTTCTACACAACTATCTCAGGTCTATTCCACTCGTCATCACACAACAGACAAAATATTAATGTTCACCTGCTAAGAGACGGGCTTCATCCTAAAAGAATATGGGCACAAAAGTGGTTTAGAAGATTACCACTTGACATATGCCAAGAGTATTGGTTAGATAGGGAATCATTTTCAGTACACGTCGATCCACAGGATTGAAAATTACAATCTTTTATAAATTGCAATTTAATAATAAACATGAATGACGATACAGTAGTAGAGACGGGTTCTGATCGAAAAGTCAGCGAAGATTCCCCGCCAAATGGTGATCAGTTGGGCATAAAAATGCTTAACGTGTTAGAAAGAATGGGGAACGACATGGGAACCTTGGCTGACACCATGACATATGTTTAGAAAACAGGATGAGGTTTCTGCCAATACAATGCAGCTACTCTACCAACAAAGTAGAAGTATAGAAGAATTGAACAATACGTTTTTGCAGAACCGGGAGACATCGAAATCCGACATTAAGAGCACAGGAACTAATACTTCCGGTTACACAGTTGACGATTTTTCTGGGTCTTCTATTTGTCCAAAGTATGGATTATATGATGGAAATAATGAACACCTAGACCCTAAGTTAGGCGAAAACAAACCAGTTGACAGTTTTCAGGTTGGCCAAGAGAACAGTCACAGACAATCTCTGTTCGGTCAAGATAGCAAGCCGAAATCGGTTTTACAGTTCGGTCGTGGGAACAGTCCCAGACCACCTTCATTTAGTTTAGATAATCAACCAATAGGATATTTGCAGTTCGGTCGAGGGAACAGTCCCAGGCCATCGTCCCAGAATACAGATGATGACATACAGACCGGAAGTTTGCAGTTTGGTCGCGGGAACAGTCCCAGACCAAATGCAAATTCACACACACCATTGTCATCAACACAAAGGGATACAACAACACAGAATTTAGATGATGACAGACAGAACGGGAGTTTGCAGTTTGGTCGCGGGAACAGTCCCAGACTAAATGCTAATTCACACACACCATTGTCATCAACACCAAGGGATACCACAACACTCCCCCCTTTTAAACCGTTGCTAAGCACTATAGAAAGATGGGAGTCTAGGTCGAGTTCTATGAACACAAATAATAGACAAGATTTGATAAGAAACATACAACCTTCGTTTTCTAGTGATATTGAAGCTATGCACAGTAGTAACAATACACAGCAGACAAGACAAAAAGTACCAAATAGTGACGTTCCCCACCAAAAACTTCCAACATTCGACGGGAAGGATAATTATGAGGGGTTTATAATCCCATTCAACAGGGAAGCTAGGAGAAACGAATGGACAGAGGAGGAAAAGTTAGATAGGTACATTGAATGCCTGCAATTCCTCGACAGGAAAGAGATACTTTTGAATCCAATTCGCGTCACATGGAAAACAGGTTCAACCGAAAAGAGCCCCCATCCACTGCACGAAAAAAACTATCTGATTGAAGACAACACAATGAAAAGAATGAAGAGTTTGCTGAAGAAGTCAGACGATTAGTCTCAAGAGCATACCCAACAAGTAGTATCGAGTTACAAGAGGAACTTGCAGCGGAACACTTTTTGAAGGGCCACAAGAACGCCAAAATAGCATGTGAAGCTTTAAACCACCAACCTAAGACTGTATCTTCAGCACTAGATATTGTTGTACAACTACAACACAATTATCATGCTACGTTGGGCAGGGATGTTGATTATAATACAAAACAAAGGACCAGACGCGTTACGTTGAAAGATGAAGAGGAAAAGAGTACTGACCAATATGAAGGGATGGACAGCGTTAGGCAGTTGGTAAATTCATTTCGGAAACCAGATAATCAAACATTACAGAATGAAATCAAAGCACTAAGATATCTTTTAGAAAGGGCCATGCTGCATGATTCAAAACCAGCTACCTTGACAGCACAGTCAACGGGATGTTATTTTTGTGGCGATAAAAGCCATTTCAAACGTGATTGTCCAAAAAGATCACGATCCCCAGCCCTATGAGAAGACAAGATACTGGTGCTGATTGTGAAAGGAGATATATTATCAAATTGGCAGAGGACAAGATTTACTCATTCCAATTCAAGTCAATGGCAATAAGGTCGATGCTATTGTTGATACAGGAGCAGATGTAACGGTACTTTCAAGATCCTTTGCAAATTGTATTGGTTTGAGCGGTGCTACCGGTATAAAAGCTTGCTTATTGAATGCAGAAAATGGGAAAGAAATGGAGGCTGACATGAATATTGTTGCAAAGCTTCAACTGGGTAAAAAGGAGATAATTTGGAAAGTATGCATTGCCCCCATAAGAGATGATATTTTGATTGGAATAAACTTACTGAAAGAAGTAGATGGTATCATAATGGCCAAATAAGGTGATCTGCTGATAAATAATGAGCTGATACCAGGACGGTATCGAACAGAAAATGATTGCCAAATATCAAGAGTGACGGCTGAAATGGAACCCACTTTAGATACTTTAAAGCCCATGGACGAGACAGATGTATATGGAGGAGTTGAAAGTCTAAAAGAAAGTATTGTTGATGTTTTAGACCCAGCTTCCTTACAAGACAATAACAACACTGGGTCGGTTTTAGTGGAAACTCGCCTACAGGATAATCTTGAAAAAAATAATGTTTCAGACATGGACGAGGTAAGTGCGATTGGTTCAAATGTGCCACATGAGCCGAGGACACAGGCTCCAGACTCACGTGGGTTTGAGAACAAGAATATTAAGCTATCGCAAGAATTTGTTGTCGAAATTTCAGATGCTTATGATGCGGCTAACGACGATAAATCTGATAGTTCAAAGAAAGAGAATTCACTATTTGAAGACTATATCATATGTTCATTAGAACAGACGATACAAAGTTTAGATTCGGGCAAGAATTCAACCAAACAAGATGATGAATCAGAACAGAAGGAGATTATATCACGTGATTCGGGGACACTGAGTCCAGTCTCAAGTGGTAGTAAGACCCATGCAAACGTAACCAAGAAGATAGGGTCTCTCAATGATGCCTTAAATCCAAAGATTTCACCCAAGATGGATGACAGTTCAGATTCCAGTGAGTCGAGGACACAGGCTCCAGACTTACCTGGGAATCATCAGATGACAAAAGAAAAGCACCCACCTAAAATCAGTCGATATGGACGCAAAATAAACCAACCCTTACGTTTCAAAGATTGACAAAAACATTTGTGCAAAAAAATAAGAGATATTCTTATTGAGAACTGTCTGTTTATAAAGAAAAGGGGGGATAGTGTAACGGTTATTAGGTTCGGGATTGTGTACTTGTTTTTATGTTGTTCGTTCTATAAATAAAGTTTGAATACTGCAGACGTCTCTTTGTCACAGCCAAGCTTTTTGTAGATCTCTGCTATTTGTGGTGCCAAATAGGACCCACGTTGCTTGAGAAGTGTTTCAGGCATCACATTACATTGTGTTAAACTCGCACGTCAATCTTTTGTCTGTCAAGTTTTGATCACTGTTTCTAATCATCTTCGGAAGGCCCCTTTTTTAATTTATAATTACCAATGGAAGTAGAAAGACCTTTTGTCTAACCTGTCTTTGTGTTATTTTTTATACGTCCGTCAATTTTGACGGGACGTATTATGGTATACAAATGTCCAGTGTCCGTCCGTCCGTCCGCCCGTCTGTCCGTCTGTCCGGTGTAAACATGTCGCACCGTTACTTGAGAACGACTTATCCAAATTTCATGAAACTTAACATAGTTGTTTCTTATGATGGTCAAATGATCTGTATACTCTTTTGTGAAAATAAGATTACAACTTTTTGAGTTACGGCACTTTGTAACTAAAACAGGGGTGTGTTTTTTCACATGTCGCACCGTATCTCAAAAACGATTCTTGATTATGGCTTTAAACTTTAAATATTTCTTAGTTATATTAATCTTAATATCTGTATACTTTTTGGTGATGATTCAAAATTTAATTTTTGAGTTATTGAGTATTTTGTAAAAAAGGGGGAGGTTTTTTTGTGAAAATAAGATTACAACTTTTTGAGTTACGGCACTTTGTAACTAAAACAGGGGTGTGTTTTTTTCACATGTCGCACTATATCTCAAAAACGATTTATGATTATTACTTAAAACTTTACACATGTCTTTGTTATATTAATCTTAAGATCTGTATACGTTTTGGTGATGATTCAAAATTTCATTTTTGAGTTATTGAGTATTTTGTAAAAAAAAAAAGGGGGGGTTTACATGTCGCACCATATCTCAAAAACGATTTATGATTATTGCTTAAAACTTTACACATGTCTTTGTTATATTGATCTTAAGATCTGTATACATTTTGGTGATGATTCAAAATTTCATTTTTGAGTTATTGAGTATTTTGTAAAAAAAAAAGGGGGGGGGGTTTACATGTCGCACCATATCTCAAAAACGATTTATGATTATTGCTTAAAACTTTACACACTTCTTTATATTAATCTAAAGATCTGTATACTTTTTGGTGATGATTCATTTTTATGTTTTCGAGTTATTGAGTTTTTGGTAAAAAAAGAGGTTTTTTTTCACATGTTGCGCTGTATCTCTATTGCTTAAAACTTAACAGGCTAATGTTGCGTCGGGTTTCCAAATACATCTTGTACAATGATGAATCTTCCTATTGAGCGGGAATAAGGAAGGAGTCAGGATATACTAAGCATGACATCCTGTACAACCCTGTGTTATTCAAAAAAGATTTATGTTTTTTCTCAAGACGACGGGCGTATCATGCGCTCATGGCGCAGCTGTTTATTTAAATATTGATCAAGTCGAAATGCTATCTAAAACACTTACCACTCATTAAAAAAAGAAGGGTCTGACTTGTTTTTATCATACTGCTTTTATTACATTATAGATGTCTGTTTCCGTTCGATTCCGTTAAATACCAATTCCTCAGAGCAATTGGTACTTTGCGGAACGGAACGGAACGGAATAATAAATTAAAAAGTTTAAATCAGATTCAACTTGATTACTGTTTCTAATCCTCGTCGGCACGAGAGGTGGAAGGCCTCTTTTAAAAAATATAATTACCAATGGAAGGAGTAAGACTTTTTGTCTAAGCTGCCTTTGTTTTAAATTCTTAATTATTTATCTGGTCGGGAATGCTATCTAAAACACTTATTTCTCGTGCAAAAAGGGGTGTCAGACACATTTTTTTTTATCATACTGCTTTTATTACATTATAAATGTCTGGTTCCGTTCGATTCCGTTAAATACCAATTCCTCAGAGCAATTGGTACTTTGCGGAACGGAACGGAACGGAATAATAAATTAAAAAGTTTAAATCAGATTCAACTTGATTACTGTTTCTAACCCTCGTCGGCACGAGAGGTGGAAGGCCTCTTTTAAAAAATATAATTACCAATGGAAGGAGTAAGACTTTTTTGTCTAAGCTGCCTTTGTTTTAAATTCTTAATTATTTATCTGGTCGGGAATGCTATCTAAAACACTTATTTCTTCTGCAAAAAGGGGTGACAGACACATTTTTTTTTATCATACTGCTTTTATTACATTATAAATGTCTGGTTCCGTTCGATTCCGTTAAATACCAATTCCTCAGAGCAATTGGTACTTTGCGGAACGGAACGGAACGGAATAATAAATTAAAAAGTTTAAATCAGATTCAACTTGATTACTGTTTCTAATCCTCGTCGGCACGAGAGGTGGAAGGCCTCTTTTAAAAAATATAATTACCAATGGAAGGAGTAAGACTTTTTGTCTAAGCTGACTTTGTTTTAAATTCTTAATTATTTATCAGGTCGGGAATGCTATCAAAAACACTTATTTCTCGTGCAAAAAGGGGTGTCAGACACATTTTTTGTTGATCATACTGCTTTTATTACATTATAAATGTCTGTTTCCGTTCGATTCCGTTAAATACCAATTCCTCAGAGCAATTGGTACTTTGCGGAACGGAACGGAACGAATAATAAATTAAAAAGTTTAAATCAGATTCAACTTGATCACTGTCTCTAATCATCGTCGGAATGGGCTGTTGTAGGCCTCTTTTTTAAAATATAATTACCGATGGAAGGAGAAAGACTTTTTGTGTAACCTGCCTTTGTGTTAAATTTTTTATTATTGATCAAGTCGAAAATGCTATCTAAAACACATACCACTTATGCAAAAAGAGGTGTCAGACAATTTTTTTTTATCATACTGCTTTAATTACATGAAAGATGTCTGTTTCCGTTCGATTCCGTTAAATACCAATTCCTCAGAGCAATTGGTACTTTGCGGAACGGAACGGAACGAAATAATAAATTTAAAAAGTTAAAATCAGAACCAATGTTTCTAATCATCGTCGGAAAGGACGACGTGAGGTCAGTCTAGATATCATAATGCATGACTTGCAAATGCGTTAATTTCATGATATTTTATCAGGACAATCCGACATATTCATTTACAGAATAGTTCCCGATGTTATACATTATTGCACATTTCACCTGTGAAGATGAGATTAAGTATACATTTGTGTTATTTGTATATGGAAAACCGTAAAACACAGAAATTTTAAAGTTTGTTTTGTTTTAAAGATTTTTCGAAATTTTGATAAATGCCCCCTTTGGATACCTTAAATGAAATTCTGTTCCGTTCCGTTCCGTTCCGTTCCGTTCCGTAAAGTACCAATAGCCCCTGCTAGCAGTATTTGTTGTATTGTTTGTTAGTCTTTTGTACCCTGTACCCGTCAGAATACATTCTATGCATAATGGCAGTGTCAACCTTTGACATCCTGTTGCATTTTTTAAACTGATTAATTTTTATAGTGTCCCATACATAGCAAAGCATGAACTTGGCCATGGGATGAAAGCGGCAATAGGAAAGACGATGTAAACTATTTGTATAAAGCTTAATATTTCAGAAGGCAGAAGAACTTGGTGCTTCATACTTTGTATAAAGATGTCTCATGTAATGAAGTTCCCAATTGACATGTCTCATGTAATGAAGTTCCCAATTGACATGTCTCATCGTCCTTGACCTCATTTTGATGATCTTTGACTGCTTACAATACTTCAGCTTTTTTGTCATATGAATTTCTTGCATATTATGAGTTATAGGATTATTTTATTTGGCACATGATATCCTTGCAAGTTCATTTCAGGGATCAGTGATCAAGGTAAGTTTTCTAAGTCAGGTCAATATCTCAACCTTAATTTGTGTGTAGAAGGGTTGTTTTTGTGGTTTGGTCCGTTTCTCAGGTAGGATATAATTTATTGATTGTTGGTTGCTATATGTCCCTTGGCAAATATTTTAAGCATTTTCAGGAGAACAACCATCTATTGTTGGTTAATATGCATGTCAATTATAAACTTTGAAATCATAATGGTTCTCAAGATATACAGAGGAAATACTCTTTACCATAGGACATAGGGTTGTCAACTGAACCAATGTTTTAGAATTTGACTTCTGACATAGGAAGTTGAACATAGGCCGTACTTTAACCTATAATGGTTTACTTTTTAAATTGTTATTTGGATGGAGAGTTGTCTCATTGGCACTCACACCACATCTTCCTATATCTATTATGACACAACCTCTAGTGTTGGTTCATATGCATGTCAATAATACACTTTGAAATCATAATGGTTCTCAAGATATACAGAGGAAATGCTCTGTACCATAGGACATAGAGTTGCCAACTGAACCAAAGTTTTTGATTTTGACCTTTGACTCTAGTGTTGGTTAATATGCATGTCAATTATATATATAACTTAGAAGTCATAACAGTTCTCAAGATATAGAGCAGACATAATCTTTACCATAGGACATAGGTTTATCAACAGAGAGCTAAGTTTTTGGCCTTGAACTTTGACATAGGAAGTTGTACAAACATTATGACACACCCTGTGGTGTTGGTTAATATACATATCAAGTATTAAGTATGAAATTATAAAGGTTCTCTAGGTATAGAGTGAACACAATTTGTCACAAACTTATCACATTATGGTGACCCGCCACTAGATAATGCATACAATCTGTATGTCCTTTAAAAGGGATATAATGAGTAGAAGGGCTTGAAATTTGGACTGCTACTGCAAGATTTTGTTAAAATCTAAGAGAATTGGATAAAAGTGTATTCAAGAATTTGTACAAAGTGTTGACGGACACACATTGGTATACAATAATACACACTGTCTTCAATGGGGTATAAAAAAGACAACAAGTAACAAAACAGAGAAAACATTAGTTTTTATTTCATTTCTCAGTACAATGACTAACAATAACAAGAAATATCATGATTCACATTGCACTTTCTGACTTAGAATCATCTCCCTTCGATACACCCTGTTTCCATAGTTACATGATTGCTTTAAAATCTTTCATATATTACCTTTTTCTTCTATCACTTAACAATAAAGCTTTCACTAGATGTCATTTATAAAATCTTTAACAAAACAAAAAACAAAATAATTTTGCAACAAAACATTCTCAAGCTGAATGTACTCTTTTAAATTAGTGTATTTTATTTATATAATAAGTTCTTTCATTGATAAATATATATAAAATTTATTTACATTACTGTTTTATGATTTTTATTGTACTTAACCAAAAGATAAATCAGCAAAATTCATAAATTCACTAGTCAAGTGCCCTTAGTTCTTTGTCACAATTGTATGGTCAACAAATGCGTCAAATATTTGTAAAGAGGATTTGTCAAGCACTGCAATCAAAATTAATACTTGCAGACTGAGTTTCAGTCAGGTTGGAGACAGCTCTGAGATTGCAATGCAAACTTCCAACAAATCTTTCAAGCATAACATTTGCTATTGTAGAACTTAATTTTCAATTCATTTATAATCATCTTATGATTTGTACATGATTATTTAAACAATGTAAGAGACAGAGGCTTCCTACAATGACAAAGTAAGTTAATGTGGTGATACTGTGCAAATAATCAACCTCTTAAAGCATGTCAATAAATAGTATGTAATCTTTTAGGAATTATTATGAGATCTTTCATTCTTTTTAAGGTGTATGTATAACTGAAATTAAAGGAACTTATATTAATTTGTATAAAATACAAATTCATCAGTTTACCAAAAATTTATATGTAATATCAAGAGAATAACTGGAAAGAAATAAAGGTAAAACATAGGAGCCCTATACTGAGTTACAAAACAAATTGAAACTACAATGAGAATTAATGCATAAAATATATAATACTCCAGGCAAATGTAATCAAAATATTTCAAATGAGACTGGCAAGACAAAATCTTGAGAAAATAAAATGAATTCATATTTTGGCAGCTTATTTTTGGTTTCCCTTAATGTACACATAAGAAAATGAATATGACTAATTTCAGGGGTTAAAAAATATTGATCCTGGTCTTGATTCATCAGGTCTTAAATTCATCAGAAATACAGGGTTCACTACTAATTGGACCTATCTATTGATCAAACGTATTTCAAATATATGCATAAGAAGATAATTAAACTGTGATTTAAAAACATGACAAGTCTTTCCACTACATTAATCTAAACTAAATTTAACCCCTGATCTCATAAATATGAAATTATTTTTGGCTGCTCTGGTCCATTTAATGGTTAACATACAATGCTAAACAGTCATGACAGCGGATGAAATCAAAGCATTTTTCCATTACCAAGCAAATTCCTACATTCAATATAGCTGGAATAT
This sequence comes from Mytilus trossulus, assembly GCF_036588685.1. NCBI lineage: Eukaryota > Metazoa > Mollusca > Bivalvia > Mytilida > Mytilidae > Mytilus > Mytilus trossulus. The sequence continues at coordinate 96,080,113 of NC_086373.1, forward strand.
TTGTGACATGGAATGTAGTCTCTGTGATGACTGATATTAACATGATAGTATTGGAAGACAACAACAATCAAGGACTGGCACCATTACTTCTTACAATAAATCGCAGAGTTTGACAACACCTTATTTTGATAGAAATTACATAGTTTTATGATGGGTGTCTGTATTACACTATTATAGTTTTAAATATTGATGTTTTTTTAACATTATTTTTCCCAATTTTTTTAAGCTCATTGTTCAATTAGGTTATTGTCAAACTCTGCATTAACATTTTTACCTGATCCAGAAGATAAATTCCCTAACAGATATTTATAATCATAAGCACCCTTAATAAACAAATCTGATAACACAAGTAAATATTCTGTAGCTTCATGAGATTTTTCATTAAATGTTCACTGGTATATTTAATATTTTATTGTTTTTCTTTAAGATTGTGAACAGATATTTCTAGATCAGCCACTTTCTTAAGGATGTTTATTGCATTCATTTTACAGTATTGAGTAATGCAAAATTTTGTTTTTAAAACATATCAGAATAATACCAAAAGTAATTGTACATGAAAAGCACTTGCTATACATTTGTTTTTTACATTTGTAATCTGAACTGTAACATGTTAAAGCTAAAATGCTTAAAATTTCCTGATGTTTAGTAACTATTTGGTTCACTGTGTAATTTTTTTTCTATTTTTTTTCTAGTTTATAAAGTAAAATAATAGTTTTCTCGCTAATAAATTTACAATTGAAAGCAATATATACGGGTATGCACCTTTCATCTGACGATACAAGCTGCACTATGAGGTCTGAATAAGACAACAGAAATGCTGACAACATATCAACTACATGCACATGTATGGTCATATTCAAAAACAAAAAATATAACAATCTTTTATAGAGAAATAAAAATAACAATAAGTATGGAAGATCTGACATGTTTGATGTAATTTGACATACATATACATAATATATTAATAATTATATATACAAAAATAATTTGGTCCACATTTAACCGTTCACTCATTTATACCCTATACCAACACATTCACACACATTATCAATCATGAACATCAGCACATGGTGCTAAACTTACTTATAACATACAATTAATTATTTACTAAAATCTTCTACTTTTCTCTCCTAATTATCCATTATAAATAAAGTATATTGGTAAACTACAAATTATTGATCAGTGAATATTAATGTATTTAATTTGAAGCATCTTCTTGTGTCCCTTTCAAAAGAAAACAGATCTTCAATTTCTCCTGAAAGTTTCAGAGTTTAACCCTCGAGGAGCAAGTTAATATGTTTTTATCATTAAAACCTTTTGAAATTGTAGTTGAATAGATTCAGTTTTCAAGAGCAACAAAAGATTTTTCTTCAACCTACCAGATTTAAAATCTTAACTATGATTTAACTGTAATCTGGTTAGTCTTTGCAATGCCACTAAGATCCCTTGATAATCACTGGAATTTATTTCTTATCATATTCCATTTAAGCAAACACAACAAACTTCAACTAGCGAAAATAAATTCAATAACAGAACAAAATTACATTCATGAACATTACCAAGGATAATGGTGTCATAATTATCAATAACCTCCTTTCTTATTACTTATAGTCATAATTTGCTGTAAAAATTTTCAAATGCTGAATACTGATTAATTTTGGAATTTCGGACAAAATTGTCATAGACAATTCAATTTCTCACCTCAAACACCAGGATAGAATCCTTCCTTGTATATTCAAAAAGATACTTAAGTATAAAAATCCAGGAATTTTCAAGGGACATAATCTCTTTTTAATCACAGTTACCTGAATAATGCCAGTCTGACACAAAAGATAAAACACCGATCATGCATCATCACAACCACACTTCCAAAGGACGGAGTTATAATTCTCCTGGGAAAACGTTTCTGTGTAAACTATACCAAACTCAAAAAGTTCCTGATATGAAGAAATAATTTATATTCTGTACTATTCATCGTGCACTGTAATTCAAATCTGACATACAATTAACACCAATAGTCCATCACACAAACTCTGGTGCATTTATAACTCTACAATAGTATTTGACTAATTTGGTATTATACACCTTTATGAATCATTATATACAATATTTGTGTCTTTCTTTAAATCTCTAATTTCATTATGAACTGGCCTGCAGTTCCGTGTACATGTTCTCAAGTCCTTTATAAAAACTTTGTTTCCAAGAATTGTAAAAATGGACACATAAATGATGACAAAAAACATGTCTCCAATGATCTACTAAAACTTAATCCATCGTAACAATACATTATCCAAGATCTTTCTTCGTATTCAATATAAATTATTGGTGTTTTTATAGATATACAATTGCAAGGATTAAAATTGTGGTATTAAACCAGAATCTGGTGTTCAAATGTTATACAGAATTAATTCTTATACCTTCTAACTAAAAATATCCATATGAATAAAAATTGTGAACCTTTCTTTGCAAAGTCATTGAAATTATTTGAGCTAAATTTTAGATATGTTTTAAAAGTTTTGTCCGTGTTATGATATGAGATACAAATATTGCTGTAATAACAGACTAGATGTTTACATAGCACCAATTATATACCTACCCTTAGTCATTTTTACGTTTACTGAGAAGTAACAAAAGTACTGCCACTCAACCAATTTAAAAACAGGCTAAACTGACATGGCATGCATTGATCCCCTCACCAAATATTTTTTAATGATAAAAAGAAGTATGAAGGAATAATAAACATGTATGAATAATGAATGATTCATTTCTTTGTAATACTTTTCTTATATGTTGAGACATTTTCATTTGATTATGTTTGACTATTTTTCATGGCTTTCTATTTTGGCTTATGATTCATTTAGAATTTTGCAATTAAAATTTTGTATTTTTTATCTAAAGGAAGAAAACATCATACATAAATTGAAATACAAGTACCTGACTGTAATGTCAAACTAAAATAGTTCCTGAAAATCCTACTCATTTCATTAACTATAAAAGCATCATGTCTGTTATGATAATCGTTTGACTCAAGAAAAAAAAAATGTCATGGATTCTTTGGTATTTTTAAGTGTGCGTAGAATTAACAAAAATTGCAAATATAATACCATAGTTTATCTGACAAGCACTTCCACTAAAACTACCAGTATTTCCCCTCGAAACAGAACTGAGTACTCATACTTTAAGTATTAAATGAAAATATATATCTATGGATTCAAAAAAAAAGCTTGAAAAAAATGGTCCTCACAAAAATGTAAAATTGTCAATCAATAAGATGTAAAAATGTCAAAAAAAGCTAACAGAAAATATCGTAAACATAAACAAATTTCTGACATAAGAAACCCAGGCCATTTACATATTTTAGCTTTGTTTTTGTTACATGTATAACAAAACAAAAGAAGTCCAACTTAATATGAGACTCGAGGGGGTTCTCTATCTTATGTCTGGCCTTGGCTCTGTAGCACTTTACACCTGTATCACAGGAATGGTTTCTCATTAATTCTCACGTCTTGCTTTCTTCTTTTTACTCTTTGGTTTAGCTTCTACCCAGGAATCTAAAATAGAACCATTATTCATACAAATTATTTATATAATAGAAAGTAAAATCACAAAAATACCAAACTCGAGAAGAAAAATTCAAGTCCTTAATCAAATAGCAAAATCAATTGATAAAACACATCAAACAAATGGATAACAAATGTCATATTCAAAACTTGGTACAGGCATTTTCAAATGTAGAAAATGGTGGAATGAACCTGGATTGAAGCTGAAATGTCTCCTCTCCAGACAAAACCCTATCAAAAGGTTAAGGATTAAAGACAGATGAAAATGATGTCAAATGTAATATGAACCCCGACATATGGACATGTCTATCTTACAATATTTTCATACAACATATAAGTTGTGCTTTCACCTAGAGTGACTTGTCCATCTCACATTGACTTTATACAAGTTACAACATATACAGCTGTCCATTTTCTAAGAATGACATGTCCATCTTTCAATATTTTTTTTACAACATACAGTTTTACATTTACTTAAAGCGACAATGTCCATTTTGAAATGCCAAACCACTACCCCTTAATGAGCTACATATATGGTTAATGTATAGACTTTGTCCCACTCAAAGCTTGCTATATCTCTGGGTTTCTACCACTCTCTCCTTTTCGGTATCAGCATCTAATATGTATCAGCATCTAATATTACAATTACCTCCAAGTTCATCAAAAGAAACAGACATGTCAGATCCAGCTGAATTCTTATCACTGTCAACGGGAGAAGACTTCTCTGGTTCAACATCTGAAACAAATATTTGTTTAAAGCACATTGTATATAATTTTTATTTTTTTCAAATGACAAAAATTATTGACAGTCTATTTGTGATCTGACAAATTGCTATAAACTTCCTCCATAGCAAAGATCAGATCATTTAGTTTTGAAACAAAAAAAATTAAGAATCTAAATACACTGTTATATTTGGCATGTCTGTCAAAGAACCCCAATAATTCATTTTTTGATGAAATCAAACAAACTTTAATTTTGGACCCTTTTGGCCCCTAATTCCTAACCTATTAGGACCAAAACTCCCAAAATCAATCCCAACCTTCCTTTAGTGGTCATAAACCTTGCCTAAAAATTTCATAGATTTCTATTTCCTTTTACTGAAGTTATTGTGCAAAAACCAAGAAAAATGCTTATTTGGGACCTTTTTTTGACCCCTTATTCCTAACTGTTTGGACCAAAACTCTCAAATTCAATCCCAACCGTCCTTTTCTGGTCATAAACCTTATTTTAAAATTTCATAGATTTCTTTTTACTTATACTTAAGTTATTGGGCGAAAACCAAGAAAAATGCTTATTTGGGTCATTTTTGGCCCCTAATTCCAAAACTGTTGAGACCAAAACTCCCAAAATAAATCCCAACCTTCCTTTTATGGTCATAAACCTTTGTGTTTATATTTCATAGATTTCTATTTACTTATACTAAAGTTATAGTGTGAAAATCAAAGGTCTTTGGAGGACGACAATGACGCCAATTTTTGCGGTCGTATAAAAACAGGAAATGGCTTAAAATTTTGAATAAATATTTTATGGTTTCAGCTCAGATAGATGTTTTATCTTATTGTATCTTTTCCATCGACATGATCATAGAATTAGAGGTTTTACCACTGCAACAAGTGTGTTACGATATATTTCTCCACTAGAAACAGTTCAATTTTAATATTTCAAGTGCGAGGATTGCCAAGCTTTTTCAATTATTAAAAACTAACTGTTGAGATAGAGATACATGAGTTATAGTGGTAAAATCTGTTTCTTTAATGATTTTAACATTCCTTTACAAAGTTTTGCAGAAAGTTCTGTTCTTTTTAAGTGACGTCATCAGGCATGGGTCACTTTTCTCATGATGTCACAATAGAAAATTCTTAAGAAACACAAGAAAATTGGACATCGTAATAAAATTTTGTCCAAGGAGAAATATTTTTCTCCCATCAATAAAGAAAAGTGAAAACAGCACAAAAATTAGAGAAACACAAGACAGAAATACTAAACATAATTGTATACCTTGGGGATGTATGAGTACAAAATCATTAGTACCTTTTGCAGGTTGGTCAGGTGTTGTTGGTTTGGTTGGAGCTTTGGCTTCACTTTTCTGAAATAGATAAATCATTAAAATTCAATTAAAACCAAAATACATGTCAACATATTCTAAGTTATTCTACTGATTCTACAAACAATATTTATTGAATATATCTTAATACTTTATCAAGAAAATTCCTATACACTTGTAGCATTCTTGTGACATAAGTTATTAAACTTGTAGTTTATCATTCACTTTACTATATTAGTAACTATTATTTATTTCACTTAATTGATGATTTAGTTCTTACATCCAAATTTCACTATTGCTGTGATTTGTTTTCATTGATAGACATGATCAATCTTGAAAGTGAGCAAACTTTTAATACACATGATATTGTGTGCTCTAAATATTTTATAAAAACAGTTACTATGTTTATAGTGTCTGTTATTTTCATAGAATTGCTTTCAAATAATATCCTTATTATTTCCTGAAGATTTTAGTTTATTATTCTTGTTAAACACTTTGCAAAGGCATTTTGCTTACAGCATATTACTCATTAAAATCTTAAAACTATCTTTAAAATACAGATTGAGAACAATCTTAACAATACCTCAGCAGCCTTTTTTCCTTTCTTTGGTTCAGTAGTCTTTGGTTTAACTTCCTCTGGTTTAGATTCACCTGTCTGTTTCTTTGTCTTTGCTTCACTTTTGTCTTCTTTAGGTTTGGCTGCTTCTTGTTTCTTTCCTTCCTTCTGTTTATCTGCTTTTGTTTCTTTCGGTTTAGCTTCTTGCTTAGCCTCTTTTGGTTTAACGTCTTGCTTGGTCTCTTTTGGTTTAGTTTCTTGCTTGACCTCTTTTGGTTTAGCTTCTTGCTTTACCTCTTTAGGTTTATTATCTTGCTTGGCTTCCTTTGGCATAGCTTCTTGTTTGGCTTCTTTAGCTTTAACTTCTTTCTTGGCTTCCTTTGGTTTAGCCTCTTGTTTTACATCCTTGGGTTTAACATCTTGTTTCGCTTCAGTTTTAGTTTCTACTGCCTTTTTTGGTTTGGTATCAGTTTTGGCTTTTGCTTCTGTCTGAACTTTAGGTTCAATTTTAGCTTTAATTTCAGTTTTCTTAGCTTCAACTTTTACTTCTTCCTTCTGACTATCAGCTGTCTTTTTAGATTTAGTTTTCTTGCTAGATGCTTCTTCAAATTTGCCTTCATCCTGTAGAATGAATGAAAATTATCAATATAACAGTTAAGCCCATCTTTTTTGTTTGTGAAGACATATAAAAGCAAAATTTAGTTCAGATTTATTTCATCATTATTTCTAATATCTTAATAACCAGTTTATTACCCTCTGACTCATAGTAAAATAAATTTGATATGATGTCTTAAAAATATATTTACTAAATAATCCTTATTTCAGTTCTAAAAACTGAAAATCAAGCACAAACATTGAATTTCAAAAGGTTATTTTTACTTTTTTTGTACACCCTTTAGTTTTGGAATCAAGTTTTAAAACAAAGTAAAGAATGACAGCACACATATAATCAGAAAAAAACAATATGTGTCTATGATTATGTGTGCATTCTAATCGAAGATAGTTTCTGTGAACATTCATTGTTGTACTAGCTTGTTTGATGCTGTCTAATAATGCAACTAACAATATATACATGATAACATACAATATTTCTCAATTCAGAATACAGAATTAATCCTTTTTATGGAGTATTTTCATAGCACTCAACTGATCCTATGATATGAAGCACATAAAATGTGTATGTTTACCTGTTTTGGTTCAGGAACTTTGACAGGTTCAACTGGAGGTTTACTGGTCTCTACTTTAACTTCTTCTGCTTCCTGAAACAGGAAATGGAATTTGTAGAATAACTTTATTTGATAAAACTGAATACAGCTTACAGTTTACTTAGTTTATGCCAAATAAATACTTTAAATATGTCATTTATGTGTTGTCATTTCTTATTCACTTAAATCTCTTATTTATAAATGACTTTGAGTTCTTCAGTTTTTTCGTATATGTTTGTTTTGTTTCAAATTTTACCTTCCCCGTCTTTTTCTTCTGTTTCTTTTTGTTCCTCTGCTCCTGTGGGGGTTCCTCAGACACAACAGCAGCAGTTACTTCTTTAACCTTCTCAACAATCTTGTCTGCAGTCAACTTTTCCTCAACAGTTTCTGTTTTCTTTCCTCCTTTCTTTTTTCCTCCTTTCACTAAGGTTGTCCATCCATCTGCATATATTACAAATAGCAAAATTATTTCACTGAAGTATGAAAAGCTGAACCAACTTATTACCAAAATATAAAACGTATCTTTACATAAATTTGTTTAAAGCAGTCTTTTTTTCAAATCCAAATGCATGCTATGTTTTTGTATCTCATGTATTTCTCTTAAGCTTTCTTATATGTCCAATTATTTGTTAATTGCTGTTACAATTTGTAATGGTATGCATGGTTATTGGTTATTTTCTCACATTCTTCGTTCTTTCTTAAAATTTATAACGTGTGTGCTAACATCCTCTGGTTTAAAAAAATTCTGCATTCCTATTAAAATTCTTATGTAGCTATAGTAAATATTGTGAATTATTACATGTATTACCGGTATCATCAGGAACAGGTACATTCTTATGTAGCTTTACTTTTTAGTAAATATTGTGAATTATTACCTGTATCATCAGGAACAGGTACATTCTTATGTAGCTTTACTTTTTAGTAAATATTGTGAATTATTACCTGTATCATCAGGAACAGGTACATTCTTATGTAGCTTTACTTTTTAGTAAATATTGTGAATTATTACCTGTATCATCAGGAACAGGTACATTTTTATGTAGCTTTACTTTTTAGTAAATATTGTGAATTATTACCTGTATCATCAGGAACAGGTACATTCTTAGCATTTTTCTTTTCTTCCTCAGCTTCCTTCAAAACTTTCTTCTGCAAAAGAAACATTCAATTATGTTTTAAACTATTTCTGTATCAACAGTCTGGTATCTATTCAAAATGAGCTGCAAAGTACTTATGAAATATGCAAATATTTCCATATTCATTCAACCATAAAATCAGGGTCAAAATCATACTTTGGTATCTCAAATTATAAGTTCCCATCAAAATGAACATGTTAAGGCTGTTAGTTTTCTTGTTTTAATTGTTTTACATTGTCATATTGGGGCCTTTTATAGTTGCCTATGCCATATGGGCATTTGATCCCTGTTGAATGCTGTACAGTGACCTATAGTTATTAATGTCTGTGTCATTTTGGTCTCTTGTGGACAATTGTATTATTGGCAATCATACCACATCTTCTTGTTTATATGTGTACATGAATCCAGATTCAAATTGATGTGATCACAACTTTATGGTCATAACTTCATTAGATAATTAGCCAAAAACTTTGATCTATCATGTCTATTATACTGTAGGCTGACTGGTCCTAATGTTTTATAACCTAAGTAAAACGATGCACTTGGTGCACAGATATGCACATGTGCAAGACACTGCTTTCTCACACAAGAGGTATATATTATATATATTTATTCTCATCACCAAATACATAGGTACAGAGAAGACATGCATGTATAATACAATATATTAAGTACATAAACATAAATATACAATATATACAACAACAACAAAGACAAAAAGAACTTATTCAGGAGGACACACTCGCTTGTTTATAATTCGTATAAACTTACATAAATTAATGAGATCTGTCCTATTTGTAGACGACATAATTTCAGTAAGTACTATAATATTTGGCCTTATACTAACATTTCGATTTATAAATTTAGGTACAATGTATGAAGATATTGATCAATATCATGAATATGATGTTATATTAAGTTAGGATAGGTGGTATTATATTTACACATTTGGTCTAAAGACAAATTTATTCTTTTTTGTACCTTTTAAATGATAACATATTAAAATACCTTTTTAGCAGGTTCTTGTTTGGTTGGTTTGGCAGGCTTTGGTGTGGTCTGTTTCTTTTGCTTTGGAGAAGATTCAGTTTTGATTGGTTGGGTATCTGGTTCAGTTACAGCATGACCATTGGTCTGACCTTTACTTTGCTATAAATAGAAGAAAAGTTAGTAACTTAATTTATATATCATGCATGTCATGTATATAGATATATGAAAGAAAATTCTGAATTCTGAAGCTATTGTGTGTCCTGCAAATCAAATATCATTATTATTTATTCCACATAAAAAAAGAATATTATATTTTAATCATACCAGTGCAAATAAATTACAATGTGTACATATTGTTCAAATATTTAGAACTGCTTCTTGAAAGTATACTTTATTGCCATTACCTTTATTTACGTGTATATTGATAATGATCAATATATTTACTTCACAAAAATTACAAAACTTGAATACAAAAAATGTACAGCATGATAAAAGATTTGATTATCCTGAAAGTTAATGCAATTGCTTTAAAAACTGTTGAAACATTTAAAATAAGACTGTCATTAATCGGGAGAACCAATTTGACTGGCCATCAGGTCCCACGACTTACACAAAATAACAACATTTTACAGAAAAGAACAGAAAAGGACCAAATAGAAGCACTTCTTTTCTGTAAATTTTATCTTTGAACAGATTTGATAGATATGGACAAATAAGATCATTTTAATTTTTCTATTGTTACCCAATGTTGCATCAAACCATGTAAGATCGATCATTGATGCCTGTAATATTTTTTAAGTTAACCAAAATGTAGTCATGGTAGTGGGCTAAAAGAGATATGCACAGTCCAAAAAATCTCCATAAATTGCATAATCCTACAGGTATGAGGGTTGTAATGGGGGTACCTTCTTGACTAATAACGGTAAAAATTCTTGCCAAATAATGTCAACAGTAATTTTTGGTGATATGACAATAAAATGTTCTTTCTTTAAGACAATTAAAAAAGAGACTAGATTTCATTTCCCAAAAATATCAGTAACCTACCGAATTATGACTATTTACCGGATTTGATATCACATAAGCAACATGACGGTGCCACATGTGGAGCAGGATCTGTTTACCCTTCCAGAGCACCCGAGATCACCCCTAGTTTTTGGTGGGGTTCGTGTTGTCTTTTTCCTTTTTAGCCACAGAGTTGTCAGTTTGTTTTAGATTTATGAGTTTGACTGTTCCTTTGGTATCTTTCGTCCCTCTTTCATGTCTTTTACTATAATATTTTATAATTCTGACGAATCATGAATATTTTGACACAACACAGTAAAATTTAAACCCATTTGTCGCTTAATGCTTCTGGTAGTAGGAAAAAAGACGTTTGAAGCCTGACAGTAAAGTGCATTCCAACCCTTAGGTATCCTACAGGTAAAATATAAGCATATACCCTATTTCAGTAATTGTGTATACAAAACAAGAATGTAATCTAACAAAACACACAAACAAATGCTTACCAAAAAGTGCATTTAATTTCAAGAATACCTTTTGCTTCTTTGATTTCTTTTTCTTGTGGTCATCTTCCAGGTAACTAAAGCTTGGTGGCTGAGCTGGTGACTTGAACCCAAATGCAAACACCAGAAAAGCACATAAAAGAACGCCTACAACTGGAAAAGCAACATTTGGCGATACTATCTCGAGTAACTCCATTGTGCTTATTAGAGATAAACTACCGTTTGGTCAAATTGAAGCTTAAATATGGTTAATCTGTGAAACTTATGGCACTTTTCTTCATCTGTAACACGTATCATGGGTTCATGCTGACGTCGCTTGTGCTGTACGTCATCAATTTCTGATGTAGATTAAATTAAAATAATTTGGAATTTTTATAAAAATCTATAAACATTAAAAAAAATTGTATTTAATAAGGTCTATTCTCAAATATCAAATGCATTATATTTTTCCATTGACTTAAGAATTTGTTTACAAACATGCTTATGACGTAAACATTTGGAGCAATATGGCGACGACGGAAATTTCCTTATCATGTTTGTAGGTTGAGACGGAAATAATGTAAAATTACTAGTGGAAGTAATTCTAAACTAAATCGCGTTGGGTTGGGTAAGCTTATCTGAAACTTTTTACATCATGCTAAGAATTGAGTATGTCGCCACGATTGATAATTTTGACCACTTATGGGGTCTTAAAAATTGTAAACAAACCAAAGGCAAAGTCAAATGTGAATCACGTTATGTGATGAAATTGTCATAGAAATAATTAATGAATCATTGTACCTTCATACCAGTGAAGTCTGCTTAATTTTAACAGAATTAATAAGTTATTAATTTAACAGTGCGGATGACACAGTTTATTTTAGTGAATTAACCTGTAAGTGTAAAGAAAAAATAATAATTTTTATGGAATACTGAGGGGGGATAGGAGGGGTCCTGATCCCGAAATCCCGTGCTGAAAAACACTAAATCCTGAGGTCCTGAAATTAAATAAGTAAATCTCGGCATCCCGAAATCTGAAAAAAAGAATTGCCGTCCTAACCCGAAAGGGTCTATCCCGAAATCCCAAGCTTAAAAACAGCCGATCCAGGAGTCCCGATAAAGGTGGTCCGATAAAGGTCCTATCCCCTCTCAATACTGTCTTTTAGAATATTCTAGTCAAATCGGCACATGGTTATATTGTCAATTTATGAAATCATTTCACCATCCACATGTCTTTTTTCAATTTTTAAGGCAAAGACATGTATTCTACTGTTTTAATTACGGATCTTCAAAATTATGGAAATTAAGTCATTAGTCTTTAATGTGACGATTTCTAATGACAAACGTTAGTCTTTACTCATTAGTGAGTGTCAACTTGACACTATAATCTCTGTATTTTCGATCACAATTTTATGTCGCTATTGTATATAACTCATTAGAAGTTTGTATTTATAATGTGGCACTGCAGAGAAAAATATACATGATATTTAAATAATTAAATAAATATAAAAAATAAATCAATAAATTATAAAACCTTAACTATCTATTTTGTGAACCTTCCAGCTGTCATGCCAGTATCTTTAATACAGAACCCTAACATAAGTTAAATATCTTACAACTCGGACCATCTCGAAAAACTTGGACTGTCTATAATAACAACTAAAACTAAATGAACATTATTTTAACTACATTTTGTACAATGCAGTTATTGAATCACATTATTACTCTTATGATCATTAAGCTATACCTATAAACACCTAAATAATCACTTTGTTTTTATAATTTAGAATAATTTATATGTGTATAATTGTAGCATTTAAATGATTTTAAGATGTTTAAGCCCCTGGAATTCTTCAGTTGTTCTTTTATTTTTGTAACATCCATGGTAAACAAGTCACTTTTCACAATTGCATTTAGATGATAGATATATAATATACGTGTATGTGTATTGTGAAATTAAAGTGAATAAATCTTTATGAAAAACATAGTTGATTTTTAAAATGGATCTGAGAAGAAAAAAACTTATTAAAAATAGAAAGACACTCATTAAGGTCTTTCCTTTTACTAAAGGGAAAGACCTTACTGTATTTCTTCTGATTATTATTATTAAGGTCTTTCCTTTTACTAAAGGGAAAGACCTTACTGTATTTCTTCTGTTTATTATTATTATTCTTCCGTTAAACTTTGACAAATTTAGCCGCGTTAACCGTAAGACGTGTCGCTTTCATATTCACAATTTGTATCAGTGTCATGAATACCTATCCAGAACTCACCCTGTGAGTCGAAATATTTTGTCGGTTCGGAGTTATCCCTCCGAAACCAAAAAACCTTGTTATCGTTCCAACACCGTAACCGTAATAGGTAGAAAAAAAACAAAGGGTGAAATTTGTTCAGGACCAGACACCGGTTCTTCATTACATTTGGATCGAAAAGATTCAACGACTCATTGGTAGGGTTATGCCCCTTTGAAAATTAACCGGTGTCGGTTGGCCACCAAAACTCAGAAACCGTTAGTCGTAGACACCTAGGATCTTCACCAATCATCATCAATTCATGTATCTTTGAAAAATTCCTCAAGGTCAAATTTGTATGTTGACCTTGACCTTTGACCTAACATCTTGTTATGGGATAATCTCAGAAACCATAAAACTTACAGAAGTTTTGAATAGTGGAAAATGTTTGGGTCATTATGGCGCAACTTTGTTACATTTTGACCAAAAAGATTTGACCTTTTTTTAAGGGGCATAACCCCTGTTTTAGGTTTCTAAAAAGACAAAATCAGCTTTTACTATATAACCAAAGGTCCTAGACCCTTGGGGTCTTCAGTAATGGCATTGGGGACTGATGACCTTGACAAAGGTCAAAATGTCAAAGGTCAAGGTCATGTCCCAGATAGCGAATTTAGTGTTTTTAACCTTATATAAAGGATTTTTAGTGTTTTTTCGAGCTTTTTAAGATTGACTTTGACCTTTTCAATACATTCTACGTCTGTTGGAACATGTATTTTACATTACAAAAGGAAAGACCTCTCAATTGTTCAAGAACAATTGACAGTTTAATTATTATTCTTTTTGTTCCGCCAAACTTTGACGAAGTTAGCCTCCGTAACCGTAAGACGTGTCGCTTTCATGTTCACACTTTGTATCGGTGTCATGAATACCTATCAGGAACTCACCCTGTGAGTCGAAATATTTTGTCGGTTCGGAGTAATCCCTCCGAAACCCAAAAACCTTGTTATCGTTCCAACACCGTAACCGTAATAGGTAGAAAAAAAATAAAGGGTGAAATTTGTTTAGGACCAGACTTCGGTTCTTCGTTACATTTGGATCGAAAAGATTCAACGACTCATTGGTAGGGTTATGCCCCTATAAAAATTAACCGGTGTCGGTTGGCCACCAAAACTCAGAAACCGTAAGTCGTAGACACCTAGGATCTTCACCAATCATCATCAATTCATGTATCTTTGAAAAATACCTCAAGGTCAAATTTGTATGTTGACCTTGACCTTTGACCTAACACCTTGTTATGGGATAATCTCAGCAACCATTATACTTACAGATGTTTTAAATAGTGGAAAATGTTTGGGTCATTACGGCGCAACTTTGTTACATTTTGACCGAAGAAATTTAACCTATTTTTAAGGGGCATAAAGCCTGTTTTAAGTTTCTGAAAAGACAAAATCAGCTTTTACTACATAACCAAAGGTCCTAGACCCATGGGGTCTTCAGCAATGACATTGGGGCCTGATGACCTTGACAAAGGTCAAAAGGTCAAAGGTCAAGGTCAATTCCCATATATCTAATTATGTGTTTTTGACCTTATTTAAAGGATTTTCAGTGTGTTTTAAAGCTTTTCAATGCATTTTACGTCTATTGAAACATGTATTTTACGTTATAAAAGGAAAGACCTCTCAATTGTTCAAGAACAATTGACAGTTTAATTATTATTGTTATTCTGAACAGCTAAACTTATGATTGGCAAGATTATAGAGAAAAGAAAATCATGTATTATATAAGAAAGAGCAATTTTTAGACAACCAAATATTTACTGTGAAAACAGTCTTACATGTATATGAAAAATATTTTGTGTTGTTGTATTTGTTGATAATTTTTTTATTATTTATTTTCAGGGCCTTGATTTTTAGGACATGGGTGGTGAAAAACAATCCCTTGAAAAAAGCAACAGTAGTTTACGTTTGAATTCAGCATTTAAACGTATGAAAGTGGATCCTCAAATGAAAAGGTACTTGATTAAAACTGCCTGACAGCTGTCTGTTTTTGTACAATGGATTAACATGAAAAATTAATAATGTGATTTTAGGAAATTCAGAAAAGAAATAGTGCTGTCAAAATTTAAAAAAAGCATAAGTAAATAACATGTTTTAGCTGAAGACTATACACATGCACTGCATGACATGTATATACATTTGTACTAGTGGAAAGTAATAGAAAGATTAATAGATGTTTAAGCCAGTGTTGAAATATTTGATGAACAGATTACATGTTCTTTTTATATTTGCCCTAGTACATGCATGTATTTTATACTCTCTCAATTTATATAATATATACATTGCCTATAAGTCATAACTCTGGAGGATATATTGAGCACTATAGGACTCACTAGAAACACAGTTCTATTAGCAGAAATTTGATTTTAAAGTCACTATAGAATACAAATTATTGCCCTTGTTGGGAACTAAACCAGTTTAAATTCGAGTTCTCTGCAGTGCAGTTCTACTTCCCAACAAGAGAATGAGTTTTTGAAAAGGGCTATATTTCTCTGGTAACTGGCATCAATCATTCAATAGTTTTAAAGAGAAGATGTGAAACACTTTTTATACCAAATTTTAGTGTCCTATGAAATGTTGGATCAACATATTAGTACAATTTCATAGCCATAATTTTATGAACTGGGAAAATTGACAATGAAAATAAATCACAATAAAATGTATGCATGCGTGCATGTTCTTCAAAAAGTTAAATATTAGCATCTTGTTTGCTTAAAATTATAAAGTTTTGTTTACACTATAAATCTTTTATTTTCAGGGAAGAAATGGCAGCTAAAAAAGAGGAGGCATTTCAGTCAGTAGCTGAATTATGGAGAACGTAAGGATTTGATACCTGCCATGGGAAAACTTTTATTCTTCCTTGAAAGATCTTTTATTCTTTGGTTCTAATTTTTATGGGGGGGGGGGGAGGATTATTTTTTTGGGAGGTTAGTAGGAGAATAGCCCTACTTGTTATTGCAGATTTCTCTTGTGTCATAAACATATATCTTGGATGTTTCAAAGCACCATTCTTCATTTGTTCATTGGCCTCAAAGGACTAGAGTGTGCTTTTGCCTATTACATGTACTTGGTATAATCTTTGTCTGTAAACTTTTACATAAATCTTCTTTTTATTTAAAAATAACCATACCATGCATACTGATCCAGGAACATCATTGGTTTATCTAATTTATTAAATGTGTTTAATGTCCCTGTCTGCCAACCAAAATAGCTGACTTGGCTTAAAATAGAACATAGGGATAAATGCAAAGTTTTGACTATTGTCTCTAAAACTGCAATAGACGGGGAAAAAATTTGTCATGGCCAAAAATGTTCAGAATGTCGAAATGTACCATAAAACCTATCATGAGTAAATGGTGAATTTTACCATTTTTTTTTTCTTTTAGCTGAAGTCATTCCTGTGTCAGATTTGCTTTTTTTTAACAAAATATTTATATACCTTTTCTTATATATTGCAGTGATAATGAAGATAGGAAGACTGATAAAGGCAAAACAATGAAACATAAAAAGTCATCATCAAGAACAGAACCATATCCCCAGGATATTACTCTTCCTATGCAGAGATTAAACTTATCTGCTAGATGTAAGAAACACCAGTGTAGTTGTTCAAAAGATAAACCAGAGTCTGTCAATAAATTTAATTATGCAAAAGTAACCAAGTCTCCAAGACAAATTATCAGGGAATCAAAGTTAAAAATACATCATTCAGAGAAAGATCGTAGCCAGGTCATTAGAGCAGCAAGGTTAAAACTTCATAAATTAGACAAAGGAATTGAAACTCCACGATTTTACCAAGATCTCTCAAAACATACTAAACCATTAGCACAGGCTAGTCCTCATAAGAATGATGCAATTTTTGGGTCTATTGCAAGCAAACAGACGGTCAAAGACTTTGCCAGTTTTTCAGCTGCATCGGATGAAGGTTCTTCTAATCAATTAACAGTCAGTCATTATAGTGGGCATAGACAAAACAAGAGTTGTACTTCAAAGTCATCTGGTGCTGAATCCTATTCAAGTGACAGTGATCCAGTCAGTTGTTCTCAGCAGGCCAGACTCGATGATATGAGCGTAAATGAACTGGCAGGTTATTTTGATGACTTTGTTTATATACCTAAAAAGATGTCAACAATGGCTGAAATGATGTATACATGATATCAAGCAATTTGTTTTGTTGAAACAATGTTAACATGGCAACCATTATGTTTATCACAGTATAATTATACAAGATTTTATGTTTGTTTATTCAAGTGTGTGTAAACAGCTGATTTTACTGCCGTTTTATTTTGCATTTTTTGTTCTTTTTGAAAGTAGCATTCAAGAAATGTTTTGTATTTTTGTCAGTTCATTTTTAAATATATATACAGTACTGCATCCTTTCATCCTTTTTTAAAAAGATTCTTAAAATCTTCATTTCAGTTGTTAATTATTCTTGCCAAAAAAAGTTTTCTTGCAGACTTAAAAAATAAAATTTTAAATTAAAAATTAAAAAAAACCTGATGTTTTAATGTGTATTACTGTTCAATTCAACTGATTTTTTTTCAATTTTGTCATTTTAGTACAATATTTATGTCTGTTATTAAAGTTTACAACTGCATGTTGTTCAATTGTAAGAATAGGATGATACATTTAAGTAATAAACCATGATTCTGCTTCAATTACAATTCAACACATTATGAAGGGGTTCATCTGAATTAGTTTGGCTTAAAATTTAAAATTTCTGATTTGACCATGTTTGTTCCTGTTTACTTCATGATTTTTTTTATATATAAAGTGGTCATGGTATCTGATTAAATTAGCATATAAATAAAATTTCGGGTTACTTCATGATTTTTTTTTTCAATTTTAGTAGGTTTTTTTTCTATATTTAAATAATGGTATAAAGGTACTACAAATGACTTGATTAACATCTTTTTATAGCAAAGATTAAACTTGTTAATGTTAAAGTTACTGAATTAAGACCTGTTGGAGCAGTGCGTGTGGTTAATTGCTACATCAATATAATAAATCATTTAACAGAATAATTTTTAGTTCAACATGTAGAAAACTTTAAGTTTTTTCCCCTCACATGTATCTGACAATTATGTTCACCTAATACATGAACATCTTGCCCAAAGGTATAAAAAAAATTTAAACATTTAGCAAGTTTATAGGATAATCTTTCAAAAATCTGTTAAACCAATGTTCATTCAGTCACAGTAAACTAATTATAAGATTTTCATGAACACAAACATCCTTCCGGGATTGGGCTAAATTATATTTATTCTAAATTAATTTTTTTTTGTGACTTTTAAAAGTAAAATAGAGAAATGTTTTTATTTAGAAATTCACACTATACTTCATTGATTTTGGCTAAAATGTTGATGTAGTTTATATCAGTAGTGCTTGTTTTTGTTACCTTTAACTGAGGGCAATTTGATGTTTCATACACTGTATATATACTATCATAATCATGTTCAAATTCTATTTATTGGAAAATAAAGTTTACAAAAATAAACATTGTTGTATCTATACTAGTGCGTGAAATCAAGGGTTCCTTTGTATAAAATGACCTCAGCTTTTCATATGTATTACATCAATTTGCTATAACTATTTATAAAGCAATACCTGTACCTCAGTGTATTTCATTCAGACAATTGGATGGAAAAAAACAATATTTTCATATCTACAAATTTTATGATACCATATTTCAATCTTCACACAGATGTTTCAGCAGTAGTTAAAATTGTCCAGAAAAAAATTACCCTTTAACAAGAGTGCACACACTGAAATGTCTCGCCTTCTTTACTAATCATTGATATTATGTTGATAATGATAGTCCTAATAATAAAGCTTTATTACAACAGTCACACAAACTTAACATAAACCAAGAAACATTGACCTTTGAACCATGAAAATGAGGTCAAGGTCAGATGAACCATGCCAGGTAGGCATGTACAGCTAACAATTCTTCCATACAACAAATAAAATTGACTTATTGCTTCTTATAGTTTAAGAAAAACAGACCAAAACAAAAAAGCTTTACACTGAGCAATGAACTGTAAAAAATGAGGTCATGGTCAAATAAAACCTGCACAACTGACATGTAGATCATGAAATATTTCCATACACCAAATATAGTTGACCTATTGCATATAGTATTAGAAAAAAAGACCAAAACTCAAAAACTTAACTTTGACCACTGAACCATGAAAATGAGGTCAAGGTCATATGACACCTGCCAGGTAATCCTGTACACCTTACAACACAACCATTCCATACACAAAATATAGAAGACCTATTGCCTACAGTATAAGAAATACAGACCAAAACACAAAAACTTAACTATAACCACTGAACCATGAAAATGAGGTCAAGGTCATATGACACCTGCCAGTTGGACATGTACACCTTACAGTGCTTCCATACACCCAATATACTAGACCTATTGCTTATAGTATCTCAGATATGGACTTGACCACCAAAACTTAACCTTATTCACTGATTCATGAAATGAGGTTGAGGTCAAGTGAAAACTGTCTAACGGGCAAGAGGACCTTGCAAGGTATGCACATACCAAATATAATTATCCTATTACTTATAAGAGAGAATTTAACATTACAAAAATTCTTAACTTTAAGTAGTCACTGAACCATGAAAATGAGGTCAAGGACATTGGTCATGTGACTGACGAAAACTTCATAACATGAGGCATCCATATACAAAGTATGAAGCATCCAGGTCTCCCACCTTCTAAGATATAAAGCTTTTAAGAAGTGAGCTAACACCGCCGCCGCCGGATCACTATCCCTATGTTGAGCTTTCTGCGACAAAAGTCGCAGGCTCGACAAAAACTAGCTGTTCATCTGAAATCATAATTCTTTCCTCAATTTATAAATGTGAACCTGATAGGTATGCAAGACTTTTACTGTCCTCATTCTTTTATGATTATGGTATGAGAAATGGTCTAAAATAATGTCCAAGTATGTACTCAATTTGATGCAATCTATGATTTCATATCAGCTCCTATATTAACTATATCTGGTCTATAATATAGTCAGTTGCACATTATTTTCTGGTAGAGGTTGTTTGTTCTCATTTTCATGGTTCAATACTCCATCATTAGTTTTATCGGAAAGTTTTCACATACATGTACTTAAAGTCAACTATATTTTGTATACTGTAAATTCAGAAATTATTGCGAGGTTTTTATTATTGCGAAAAATGCGATAGAGTTGGAAACGCAATAATTTAAACTCGCATTTTGGAATGTTTTATACATGTTACATGAATTAAACAGATTTTTTCTCAAAATCGTATTTTATAATTAAAATCGCATTTAAATCTAAAATGACAAAATCGCAATAATAAATACACGCAATAATTTCTGAATTTACAGTATACACTAGTCAGAACAACTGGTTTTACTTGATTTTGATCTCATTTTTCATGTTCAGCAAGAGAGCAAATGCTAAAATGTCTTGCCTGCTGTACTCCAGACTGAATTTATGTTGTATGTCTGTAATATGAAGGTTTTATGACAAGTCAAGCGTGGCATAAACCTGTTAACGAGGTCATGGTCAGATTAACCCTGCCAGACAGATATGTCCACTTTACAATGACACATTTACTATGCACCAAATATAGTTTGCTGTTGCCTGATGTTTGAGAAAAACAAACTTATTAGAAACAGGAAGTTGTCAGGTTCCCTGCGTACCAGTTTTTTCTGCATGAAAATCCAGACCCATAAACAGGATTAATTTAAAATTGATTGTAAGGTTCAGCACTTGTAAGGCCAAAGTCAATCAAAATATAGTTTTTTTCTACTTAAATGTCTACAACTACCCGACGACTAAAATCATGAAAATCAAACTTTATCTTCATTTAGTCACAGGAACAACATGTCAAAATTTGAAACGATTTCGTCAAGTGTTTTCATGTATTTGTAGTGACAGTTTGCAGCTGCCTCTATGCTGTACAATTAATCACTGATATTTTACTATAGCATTCTGGTTAAATATGAAAAATTTACTGTTGAACGATTAAAATGAGGTCAAGGTAAGATAAACCTGCAAGACATGTACACCATGCAATGATTCCATACACCAAATACAGATGACCTATTGCTTATAGAATATGAATATCAGATTTTATCACGAAAATTTAACATTCATTAATAAACCATTAAAATGAGGTCAGGGTCAGATAAAACTTGCCAGACTTATATGTATACCCAACTATCATTTTCATACACCTAAAAATAGTGGCCCAATGGCTTATGGTATATGATAATGTGACCAAACTTGAAATCTTAGCATTATTAAAGGAACATTGAAAAAAATGACAACCACTTGAACTGGACTGGGATCAGTGATCCATGAAGTGAGGTAGACTTTAGGTGAACCCTAACCGACAGACTTGTAGACTTTGCATAGATCAGATTTACCAAATGTATGTATCATTTTACTCATCATATATGAGTATTTCACATGACAAAGAACATATTTTGTTTCACACAGTTGCTGAACCCCCCAAAAAATAGTTCAAGAACCAAGGGCAGACAGAAACATAGTTACATCAGGCATCTGCATACAAGGTATGGATCAAGTCTTCTAACTTCTGAAATATGAAGCTTTATACAAATAGCTTTCACAATTGTCATGACAACTGTTACAATTGTCTGTCACAATCCTATACCCATCTTCTCTTTTGAAGATGACCAATGAATAACCCTAGATGACCTAATTATGTTCAGCAGAAATTACTTCGTTTCTGCATGAATTTGAGATCTGTTCCAGTTTTGGTGATATCATTCATTCTTCTCAGTCAAGCTTTTTTTTTTGGTTTTCACCATGATTTTTTGGTTACTGTTCAATTTATGCTCTTTTTCTGCTCCATTTTTTACACAAATAAAGAGAGCTATACATGCTATGAAATTCTTACAAATCTTGTCAACTACTGTATTGTACTTATTCACAAATATTTATACTGTGAACATCAAGGTTTTTGAGCAAGTATTTATAGTAACTGTTTTCACTTTTCAGAACCATTTAAAGTAAACTTTCTCTAAGTATGTGCTTGTCCCTAGTCAGGAGCTTGTAATTCAGTAGTTGTTGTTTGTTGATGTGTTACATATATTTTTTTTGTTAATTTTTTGTACATAAATTAGGTTGTTAGTTTTCTCATTTGAATTGTTTTACATTTGTCATTTCATGGCCTTTTATTGCTGACTATGTGATATGGGCTTTGCTCATTGTTAAAGGCTATACAATGACCTATAGTTGTTAATTTCTGTGTTATTTGGTCTCTTGTGGAGAGTTGGCAATCATACAACATCTTTTTATATATTCATTCACGCCGGGTTTGTTGGCTCAAATTAAGCAGCAATAGGTAGTAATATTTTCTATAACCACACCTTTAATTAAGAATTTATGGAATGCTGTTAAATAACTAGCTACTTCTGATGGTCTGACCTAAAAGCATAATATTAGCGCTATCAGCTAGTATTATGTTCTTAAAATTCTATGGTGTAGTTTTCGTTTTACTGAAGAAAATTGAGTTTTCGATGCCTAATTTATACAAAATCTGCCATTTTTTGTTTTGCACAATCTATAACGTGAAAATGAGCCATGTGACCCATTCTTCTTTATATCATTTTTATTTTAAAACATGATATAAACTACATTTTGACAAATTGTTAAAAAATTCTATGGATTTTAACTTAGACACCCATGTACCTTTAACAAGAATATATTGCAATCAACAAAAAATAACTGCCGTATATTTTAATGCAGCAGACATCAATCTTAGATTTTAGCCACAACTCTGTTTTACAGCAGCACTAATGTGTATCCTAAAACTCAATCTCCAATTTAAGGGATTATTCTGGTAAGGGGAGGTAATTACAAGACAACATAATCAATTGCACTTTATTTTAACTAGAAGATGATACACCTTCGTCAGTCTTTGACTTTGACTTCAACACCTGTGGAGAAAAATATAAAACTGTATAAGTGACATAAACAAAATGTAACTTCTTTAAACATAAACATCTCATATAAATGTTAACTTTTACAAACTGTCTGAAGATGATACCGTTAATCAAATGAATGCAGATTTCTTTGTCTTAAAGAAGTAATTGCAAAATTTAGCTTCTACATGTCATTCAAAATTTTTAAAAACTTGGGTAAAATTCAATAAGACATCAAGCAAACAAAAACGCCAACCTATATTTGTAAAATCTGAATATCTTTGTTTCTGTCTTAACAAACTCTATCACTTCTAAACTGTATAGCTTGAGGTTCAGTGTTGAAACCTGTTCTTTGACCTATAATGGTTAACTTTTTTAAACATTGTGACTTGAATGGAGAGTTGTCTCTATGGCACTCATAACACATCTTTTCATTTCTATTTAGTTAAGACCAACCTCTTCAACAAGTCCAGCAGCAATAGTATGGCCACTATATCTTAACATAAATCTTCCTAAATCTTTATAGTCTTTGTATAATTCTAAACATATAGGTCGGTCAAATTCTAACTCAACAACTGCACTCATATTCTTCACTAAGCACCTGAAATATAAATATTTTGGACTATAGGACAATCAAATCCAAACTTCATTGAAGGAATCTTTTATATATATACATGAAATTGATATATTAAAACTATTCTGTAACAGAGGTCTTCTAAATTCTTCTAAAACAACATCACAACTGTCATGTCCTTTCACAGAAAGTTAACTTATAGATTGATAAAAGTTCAAATCAACCGGTCTGGTATCAGTTAGTAAATCCATTGCACATTAGTTAATTTCAACTAGCCATAACTGACCTTTATCCTATAAATATTCAAGAAATTCAATAAAAAAAAAAAAAAAATCAATGATATAAAGAATAAACTCATCATAGATACCAGGACTAAATTTAGTATATATGCCAGACACGCGTTTCGTCTACAAAAGACTCATCAGTGACACTTGAATCCAAAAAAGTTAAAAAAAGCCAAATAAAGTACGAAGTTGAAGAGCATTGAGAACCAAAATTTCTAAAAGTTTTGCCAAATACAAGTGGCGCTAAGCATATATTAATTAATTTATTTTATTATATTTTCAAGTTACCATATCAAACTTTAATTGGTTAAAACAAGGGGATACATTCTTTTCTACTCCCTTACCCTTCACAGTGATGCTGGTTTGTTATTTACAGTGTTTCTATGAAAATGACGTCTTACTTTATAACTTTCAATTTAAAAATTAAAAGACAATAATAGACAACTTTCAAGTTCAATGCATTTCTGTCTAAAACTTTGATTTTAGTAAATATCATTCATGCTTTAAGGGGCATCAATACTTTCATTCCATTTTGAGAAAGTGGGTGGAAAACTATAATGCTACATTGCACAAATTATTTTCAAACTGAATTCTCATAATTGGCAATCAGCACTGCTGTCATTGGAGAATTGTGATAAAGCACATACAGAACAAACAGTATTTCTAGTTATACTGCACAAAGATGATCACTTAAGATGCTTGATGAATGTTAACAGTGCAGAGATACAAATGATCCCCTCTATCTGGTAAATGACGTCATAAAGGCATGCATAATTGACGAGTTTTTTCGGGTGAAGGACAAACTTGAAAGTAGTCTATTAACACAGCATTCAGTATAATTATAATTAAAATAAATAAATCAAAGCTGAGAGCAAATTGTAACCACAAGAAAACATTGTAAACCTAGTGGAATTAATACTTACTTTGGTTTATTTTTTATAACTTCTCCTGTACTTTTATTAAGTTGACTGTTGAGTCTTTTTATCACAGCAGGTTCAGTAATGGACTGATAATGAAATACAACCTAAAATAAAAAATAAAGGTAAAATTAATTACCAAGTTCTGTTTAACTAGATTGGAGCCTACATTACTCACTTATGTCTTATTGCTTACCAAGAACTAAAACCAATGGTTTAAATTTATAACTACAGACCAATTATTCCAATTAGCAGTTAGTATCATTTCTGACTTGTATTCTATACCTTTTTGGATGAAAAAAAAAATCATTTTAAGTCTCAATGTATAATTCATAAAACATAACATATTTAGAACAATAAATCCAGTAGATAGGCTGTAAAGTATATCAACAAAGATTAAAGACCTTAGTTTTATGCAATGATTCGTCTGGAGTGCAGTAGCACTGGCCTAATATAAGTTATCAGAAATTTTTTTCTAAGCACACTGGCACTGGCCTAATATCAGTTATCAGATTTTTCTTCTAAGTGCAGTGGCACTGGCCTAATATGAGTTATCAGATTAAAATCTCCATTCCAGCTGACACAGTGAAATAGATGCCCCCTCACCATTGGCTCTATTGAAAATAGATGAAGTTTCACCATATTTTTCAACACCTGACACTCCTTCGAGGTATTAGAGAATTGAAGTGTACTGGTAATATAAAAAATATTTAAGAAATCCATTTTGTTTTATTCCAGATTTTTGTTTGTTTGAGTGCTTGAATATTTATATCGAACCATAAATCCTTTAGTTATAGGAATCTCCACATTAAACAACACTATTTTAGCTTTTATTCTTGTAGCACTCTTCAATGGAGAGGTAGGATCACACAACATACTCCCTGCAAAAAATCATTTACAAACATAAAATGTGATAGCAAATCAACAATAGCTTATTCTTACCAGCGTCATCAAAGTATTAAATATCATTGTTCTTTCTATATATGTTACCCAACCTATATGTCTGAAAACTTTTCTGATCACTTCATCAAAGATCTACTGCTTTATATATCTTGAAATTAAATTGCTTATTTTGCATCTATTATATCTGGTAGATGAATAATTTCTTGAATTTTTTCCAACAAATCAAACAATATATCCAATAAAAACTTTTTTAAACCTAATAATACTCTCAGTAGCAAAGTTTTATTAATGAAAATAAGTCAAAAGCCTAAAACTTGTATATTCCAGTAAAATTAAAAAGATATTGTTTAATAAAAATCATAATGCTACATTTGTATACTAACCAACATGAATGTTGTTCATATCCATGCCTGTAATAGTAACTGTCACATGATCACCAGCAAAAGCACATGGATAAGAGACATCATTGATAGCTAAACCTGAAAGTTGCATAATCAACAGATTATAGAATTATATACATTAATGAAATAATGACAAACAAAAACCAGCTCATTAATTTACTGATCTGGTATTTCAGGATATAATTTGATTGAAATGCAGTGAAAATAAAAAAAAAATAATAGGAGGTAACTCTGTAATTTCCCATCATTCTAACATCATTCTAACCATAGCTATCTAGAGATTTCTCACATTACCAGACACTAAGAAAAAAAAGGCTGTTTTGTCTGAGGTTTTTCTTTTAACCATGTTTTAAAAATCTTTCAAAGCCTGGTGCCTAAATACAAATGTAAATGCAACAGGGACAGTAATGCACATGTGAAGCCAAAGGTACTTACAGGATACAAATTCTCCTGTAAGTCTGTTTTGGATATTTTATATACCAAGTAATGTGACAAATAGAAAATTGACACTTAAGAGAGTTGTCTTATTGGCAATTATACCACATCATCTTATTTCTATATAATTCTTTGTCATAATATTTTCATCCCCATTTCTTGTAAAACATAAAAATAACATCCAAGGAATGAGGTTGTTGTCATATATTGTACATGCTAACCTTTAACTGCCACAGAATCCCCACTAGGAAGAACCAGTAATCTGTCTCCAGGTTGTACTGATCCTGTCACTATCCTCCCAGTAACACTGAATCCACTTCCCATACCCTTAAATATATCTCCAACACACAATCGGAATGGTTTGTCAATAGATCGAGTCACAACTTTAAACTTATCTGAAAAATAGAGGACAAAAAGTATCTGAAATTAATCATATAGCTGTAGAAGAAATTTCTGATTTTCAAGTGTATCCGTAATAAAATGTCAAAAATCCAGTTACAATCCTGTACTAAAAGTCAAACCAAATATATTTTAATGACTATTATATGTTATACAAGAAACAGAAAATAACAAACTGATTGCATAGAATGTATGTTGCATCCTAATATAAAAGACAAATCCTAACTGTTAATGGAAATACCATCATCTTGGGGAACTATCCAGTGTTTATCATCTTCTGGTAAATTCATTGAAACCAAAGCCTTGGTATATCTACTTACCAATTTGTTCCTCAAGCGTACTGCCTTTATACCATGACTCAAGTTTAGGTTCTGGAATTCTCCCTGTTAAATTAACACCACTTATTCCACTACAGGGAATAAATGATATATCATTTTCTTTATATCCAACTTGTTTTAAAAACTGTCCTAATTTTTTGGTAATATCATTATATCTAGTTTCTAACCAATCAATAGTGTCCATTTTATTCACTGCAACAATTAGTTGTGTTACGCCTGAAAAATATATAATCTTTTGTGAATACTCTAGTAAATATGAAACAAAGCAGATCTAATAAATACTGTGCTCTTTCCAGTTTTGACATTCATAAAATGAAGTTCATCCGATGCAGTGAAAAGGATATTTGCTAGATCCAAAATGACTCCAGCAATGCTTCCAACACATCATTGTAACTGTACATGTACTCATAAAATGGTTACAATAAATTATTATTTTAACTCTTGTCACCTTGAAATTGAGTGCAGATGTCATCCAATATAAAGTAATGTTACAGGTCTTAATGGAATTGCATTAAAATTTGACAGTTTCTGACTTTATACAGATTCTCTTTACTTAATTAAATTGTCCGTTTGGTATTTTTTCGCCACTCTGTTAATGTAAATCATTGCCTGTCCTCTGAGTTGTAATTTTACAAACATAGAATCTGTCAGTTCTCAATTCTGTCCAGCTTTCCCCAAGCTCAATTATCTAGTCACAGGTCCCAATTAAAACCCTGGTTTTTTTCTTACCTAAGGATCTGGCTAAAATAGCATGTTCTCTAGTTTGGCCCCCAAGTTCAAATCCTGTTTCAAATTCTCCTTTAGTGGCATTAACTACCAGTATGGCTACATCTGCTTGTGCTGTTCCTGATTAAAAGATAAATATAACAATCTTTCATCTGATGTACATGAGATACAATACATGGAATGTTCTCAAATTTGAATTAATGGAGATGTTAGCTTTACAAATCAATGGCAAATCAAAATGACATTAAGTTTATAATGCCAGACCAATTAAAGATACTTCATTTATAACAATAATAATAAAAAAATATCATTTAAGGTGGTACCCAACACTTTCACTAAAATTAATTTGGCTCGTTTAATTTTCATGAAATTTTGACAAAGTGTTAACTTTGACCCTTTAACCAAAATTTTGAACCAACCATTTTATCAGAAAAATTACACTGGTTATATAGCAGTTTGTCAAACACCAATTTAATAATTGAGAAGCTTAGTATTCCCTTTACAACACAACGTAATTAAAACTTTTAACTGATTTTACAGAGTTATCTCCCTGTAGTGTTAGGTACCACCTTAAAAGAAACACTCCACTTTATCATCACATGTATTAACTTTGTTAGAGGCATGATTTGGAAATCTGAGTGAAATTAATCAGTTGTCAGATGACAAAAAAATAATCTAATCTCTGAGCTTCATACCCATTATCATATTTGGTATAAAATCATATAGAATTTTTATATATTTTTATAAACATGCTATAATATTACCTGTTATCATATTTGGTATAAAATCTTTGTGTCCAGGAGCATCTAGTAAGGTTATAACCTTCTTTGGAGTCTCAAATCTGGACTGAGCAATATCCATAGTAACACCCCGAGCACTGCCAAATATATGACAAATGAAAATAGCAAATAATTTTAAACAAATCATAAAGAATAAATCTTAATCGTACATTTATAAAGCAACACACTTTATTCACTAAACTCGTTAGTTAATTAAAGCTGTTTATATGTGAATAATGTACTGAAATAGCAAACTTGAATATAATTTTAGGTAACATCCAAGAAACTTTTTACTCTGGGGAGTTAACATATTAAGTGCTATTGATTGTTGCTTGAATAACATACAGTGGTAATCTTTTGTGAACTGTATGTAGAGGTTTACATGAGTTTATCCTTAGAAATATGTGTGTGAGCAAGGTTTGTCTATAATTTTACCAGATACTTTTTTATTGGTTAATCAGCAATACAGCAGTCATAGTTTTGAAAACAACCACCAGGACAAAATAAAACTTTTAAACCTTATATTAACACTTACCGTTCCTCCTCAGTTTCATCAAGAACCCAGGCGAAGGCAAATGATCCTTTGCCTAACTTCTTAGATTCCTGTTCATATTTATGCATGATTCGTTGGTTTATCTCCCCTAGCTGGTACAACAGATGACCCATTAGAGTACTCTTTCCAGCATCTACATGTCCTATATAACAACAAAGTGATTTAAAAACTATAATAAAATTTATACATTATTCACTTTTTACATTATAGCATAAGCTTTCTTCAGAAAAAGTTCATAAGAAGAAAATACTTAACAGTAAAGCTGTATGTCTGTCAATTTCAAGATGGTAGAAAGCTAGGACACTTATAACAATAATTTCCTGCAGAATATATTTACCTATAACAACCATATTTAATTGATCCTTTTCTGCAAGTCTTTTGTCATATTCTTCCTTCATTTTTGCTGGATCTAATAACAACTTGGCTCTACAAGAAATTTTAATATTATTTTTTTCTTCAAAATGTAAATATTTTTCTCTTCAAATCATTAATGATAATAATTTCAAAATTTCTTTTATTATTTGATTACACTGATGTGGCATTTAGTGTTGATGTCTTGTGAATAGTTTTTCAATTCTATATCTGAATGACTTTTAAGTTATGGGATGAAAATTACTTATCTAGGAACATGCCTTGTTGACCATAATCACAAATTGTTGAACTGTTTAGATGTTTGTGTGTACCTCAAACTTAGTCCTATGTACTTGGTTTGATTCAAAGATTTACATCTGGTATGGAGATATGCGTCAATGATTTCAGTAAAACGTTTTGAAGATGATCAATGCTGAGTGATGAAAATAGCTCATATGTTGTTTTGTTTTTTTACATTAACAAGGCTGTTGATGATTTTTTAAATTGTTTCACATTTGCCATGTCACAGCTTTGTATAGCTTACCATACAGTATAGATTTTGCTCATTGTTGAATACTGAACAATGACCTATAAATGTTTACATCCAGGTCCTTTGGTCAGGTAGACATTTTATTTTCATACCACATGTCTATATTTGTACACATCTGTTATATCTGACATAATTTGAACTTACTTAGAAGCACTCCTCGGAATAGCTCCAAGAGATGGGTCTTTTTTAGGGGTCAAGAAACTGTCAGTTTTAGACTCCACTTTTAGAGTATCCCCTTTAGAATCAGATTTCACTGTCAGTACACCACTATCTGTTTTTAAATCGTTTTTTCCTGTCCGTAAATTACTGTCTTCAGAATTACTAGCTGCTATCCTTCCTTTATCACTGTCAATATTTAGACTAGTTTTCACATTATTAGATAATGTTTGAGACTTTTGCAAAGATTCACTTTTATCTGAATTTAATTGACTGTTTGTGGCTTGATCACTACTGTTTAGTGTCTTTTCAGGACTTTTAGAAGATTGTCTCCCCTTCGGTGGTACTTTCAATATCACTGTTGGTGGGGCTGTGGCAAATGCTACAATGTCAGCAAATAAAACATTAATTCTGAAAGTAAAATGTTAATGCAAGCTAAACCTAAGTAGAAACAGTTCATGAAAATATAATGAAGTCTAGTCATTTTTTACTATTTTTTAATGTTACTTGCAAAATATGGGAAAATGAAAGAAATATGATTTCAAAGTTACCTCTGGATACTGCGTTTTGATCATAAAGAAGCTTCTGTAAAATTTTCATAAAATTCTATGATGTTTGACAAACTTATTGATGTGTAAAAAAAACTTTTAACTACAGTCTGAACCATCTTCGCTAGCCAAGGGTTACAATCCCCTCCCCTCCTCTCCACCCTAGGCAGATTGAGATGGAATTTCAGAGACACAAGGTAATGATTCTTATTGTTTGCAGTCATAACTGGATGCATCCAATCTAAAATCACCTATAACATGATCAAGTGTAAATGTAAGTAAACAATTGCCACATGCTGATTGTGCAACAAGTCTGTACAGCAGAACACACACAGACAATATTAAGGTAGATCACAGGTATATATTTTTTGAGACAGAATTTTTTGCCGAAAATTTGCCGAAATGAAGATTTTACTATGCTCTTTTCAAAAATTTAATGAAAAGTATGGTTCACCGTGCTATTTTTCAAGCAGTGAGTCGTTGAAAATTGCCAAAATTTGGTTAGTTTGTTCATGAAAAAACACATTAGTGTGCATAAAAAAAATTCTATGAGATAGAATTTTGAAATAAATTGTGAGAAGAAAGATTTCATAATATGTCTTAAGAAAATAAAAAGAAAGCATGGTGTCACCGAATTTGTTTTCCTGCTACAAGTAAAAATAAAAAAAATCCCTATAAGTCCAGTGTAAATTTTGTACTAAAAGAGTTATCTCCCCTTAAATGGCTCATTTGAAAAAAATGATTTTCACACCAAAAAAAATGATATTTGTTAAAATATTTTGTATAATACGATGAATTAACAAGTTATTTTCAAATAGAAAAAAACAGTCTTACTATTGAATTGCAAATATGTCTCTAAATTTGCTGATTTAGGCAAATAACTAGACCTATTTTGTACTGTGATTGTATAATCCAAGATGGCGATATACCATCAATCTACCTTAAGTGACAATTTAAATGTTTATTTAACTATTAGAAGTTCCTGTGTATGTTTCTTGCACAAATGTTGTAATGTCAATCAATATATATTTTCTTTTTCTGCTTCACCAAGTGTGTAGACTCTAGAAGCTATCATGTTTTCCTCTTCACTAAAGAGTGTTCAAGTGCTACTATTTGTCAAGAATAATGTATCTGCCAAAGATGGAGAGAAGGGAAGTGGATCATATTCCTTGAATAGTGAAGATGATACAATTGCACATAAAATATCATTGACTTACCATTACTGGTTCATTAAAAACTGACATTAATAGTTTGTTATTAATTGTGCTGTTAGATTTCTGGTTTGAATTGCTTCACATTTTTCATAGCAGACTACTTTTACTCATTTTTTAAGGCCCTACAGTGGCTGATTGCTACCACTTTATTTGAACATTGGTAGATAGTTGTGCAATTACATCATTTTTTTAAAGTCCATGGACCATAAATAAGGGGGCAGAACCAAATAATCTCCACGAATATGAGATGAGCCAATGCTGATACAACAGGGGCCTTGTCAAGTTAATGCCGTCTTAGGATTAAAATGGTCGATTCGAAAGATGTTGATATTGTTTACAAATATAGACTTTTAGACTGATGATTCTAGAACATTGTAGAAAATTTCAAAATAAATGTGCTGGGCTGACTAAAAGATCCCATGCCATTCCCGTCTCATTATAAATTGTCGGGTTTTTTTGTGTTGCTCATGTAAGTTTTTCATTTCTTCAGATTTTTTCAATGTTCTTTGATGGTCAGTATTTGAAACTATGACCCTTGTGCAGATACTATCCCATGTCTTCTTCTAAAAGTTATTTGTCATCACATGTACCGGTAATAAGTTGGTGAATAAAATCCCCTATGCTTATTTACCACAGCAAACAGAATTTGTATTTTAGGTTCAGATTTTTTTTCTGTTATTATACTCATACTAATTCTATACATGTAATGAGATTAGTATTACCAGTATGTAAAAACTTTAAATATATATATAAAGATTTAAGAATTCCCTTTGAAGGGCACCAATCATTCCCATCTACCAGGGTTCACGTGGATAGGCATGTATATTTCCCAGTTATCAGGTCCCCATTGATAGGTATGAAACATTTACAGTAAACAGGGTCCCCATTGATATAATAATAATAATAATAAATTATAACCAGATGCTCCGCAGGGCGTAGCTTTATACGACCGCAGAGGTTGAACCCTGAACGGTTGGGGCAAGTATGGACACAACATTCAAGCTGGATTCAGCTCTAAATTTGGATTGTGATTAAATAGTTGACACAGCATAGGTTTCTGACACAGAATGAATGTGTTCTAATGAACTTAATTTTTTTTGTTTTCTCTTAGAGCAATTCACTATGCTGTTGAATATTAATCCTCTCAAAAAAATGTTTGAAGAAATTTTCTTTTTTAAATGAGAAAAATTGAACCCAATTTTTTAACCACATCCCCCTTTCCCTTATTCCAAAACTAATCTCAATTAAAATATTCTAATGGAGTTTGCAACAATAACTACTCATTTAAATACATCATAAAATATTAAGATGTAAAAAAAACAGCTTGTTATCACTGAATAGTAAAGATTATTTAAATTTATCAGTGGGTAGTAAAAAGTGAATATACATTGTATATTGTATATAACAAAGATTTAAGTTGATTCTGGAAAAAGAAAGATAACTCCAATTAAAAAAAAATCTTGCTATTGCACAATATTGTGCAATAAGATATTTCTTGCTTACTATTCTGGACAAAGAAAGATAACTCTAATTAAAAAAAAATTTGCTATTTCACAATATTGTGCAATTAGATATTTCTTGCCATTGCGCAATACTGTGCAATTGAAAAGACTTGCTATTGCACAATACTTAATATAATAATTTTAGATCCTGATTTGGACTAACTTGAAAACTGGGCCCATAATCAAAAATCTAAGTACATGTTTAGATTCAGCATATCAAAGAGGCCCAAGAATTCAACTTTTGTTAAAATCAAACTTAGTTTAATTTTGGACCCTTTGGACTTTAATGTAGACCAATTTGAAAACAGAACCAAAAATGAAGAATCTGCATACACAGTTATATTTGGCATATCAAAGAACCCCATTTATTCAATTGTTGATGAAATCAAACAAAGTTTAATTTTGGACCCCGATTTGGACCAACTTGAAAACTGGGCCAAAAATCAAGAATCTAAGTAAATTTTTAGATTCAACATATCAAAGAACCCAACCGATTCATTTTTTTGTCAAAATCAAACTAAGTTTAATTTTGGACCCTTTGGACCTTAATGTAGACCAATTTGAAAAGGGAACCAAAAGTTAAGAATCTACATACACAGTTAGATTCGGCATATCAAAGAACCCCAATTATTCAATTTTGATGAAATCAAACAAAGTTTAATTTTGGACCCTTTGGGCCCCTTTTTCCTAAACTGTTGGGACCAAAACTCCCAAAATCAATACCAACCTTCCTTTTGTGGTTTTAAACATTGTGTTTAAATTTCATTGATTTCCATTTACTTATACTAAAGTTATTGTGCGAAAACCAAGAATAATGCTTATTTGGGCCCTTTTTTGGCCCCTAATTCCTAAACTGTTGAAACCAAAACTCCCAAAATCAATCCCAACCTTTCTTTTAGGGGTCATAAAACTTGTGTCAAAATTTCATAGATTTCTATTAACTTAAACTAAAGTTATAGTGCAAAAACCAAGAAAATGCTTATTTGGGCCCTTTTTGGCCCCTAATTCCTAAAATGTTGGGACCAAAACTCCCAAAATCAATACCAACCTTCCTTTTATGGTCAGAAACCTTGTGTTAACATTTCATAGATTTCTATTCACTTTTACTAAAGTTAGAGTGCGAAAACTAAAAGTATTCGGACGACGACGACGACGACAATGACGACGCAGATGACGATGCCAACGTGATAGCAATATACGACGAAATTTTTTTCAAAATTTGCGGTCGTATAATAATAATAAATTCTTTATTTAAAGAGGGTAGTTACAATAACTAATCTTACCTGAGGCCCTCAAAATGTCAAAGATTGCACATCTTCATGCTTCTCACCTTCATATATTCAGTATTTGCAGCAGTGTATAAATGTCAAATGATAGGCAAGTATTGTTTTCAGATACTAACCTATCATCCCATGTCTTCTACTTCAAATTATTTTTCACCACAAGGGGCCCTAATAACTGGAATTAAGTCATGCCCATCATGATTTTCAAAACATTTACCGTATGTTATATCTTCAGTATGTGTTACTGATGCCATTATAGTCTATTTAATTGCAATTGTGTTCATAAGTGTATGCGCATGTGTGTGTAGTTTTACAAAAGATAATATATTTATATAACACCATAAAAATTTATTAACCAATGGAAAAATATTCAAAAAATACAAAATCTACATAACAATATCATATTTGTTAGTACATATAAATACAATTAATCATGAAGGTGGGAGCATCAAATTAAAGTGAGCTTTTAAAAAACTGTACAAAATGACCATATTACTTAATAATATGTCTTCAATTTTTTTAAATCTATGTATTTTATACCATAATATCTTTTCAACATACCAACATACATCATATAATCCTATTTACCATGCAAAATAAATGGCACAGTATTTTAATTCATTTAATTGCCTCATCATGGAAACATTTGTATACAATAATA
Source organism: Mytilus trossulus (assembly GCF_036588685.1). NCBI lineage: Eukaryota > Metazoa > Mollusca > Bivalvia > Mytilida > Mytilidae > Mytilus > Mytilus trossulus. Next base: position 96,115,887 of record NC_086373.1, read on the forward strand.
CGATTTAATATGATAGAATTGATGTAGTTCTTATTTCATTGTTGCAAACTCTAGAAAGAAATTATCACATATCTCTGTCTAAAATTTAATTTTACCATCAATTATTGGTTTATTTAACATAGTTAAACAATTTCAAATACATTTTTTTAGCTATGCAGATAATCAAACAAAATTACAAGTTGCATTTACCATCACAATTCATTCTAACAACATCATTTATTTAAAATATCATTGTTCACTCAAACTATACAAAGTTTTGTTGTTAATTACATTTCTAAACTTACTATTGCGTACTGTGTCATATTGCACATAATTATAACATGACAAGAGCAAACTGAATTTATATGAATGAAAAGTTTACTTAAGGAATGTTTACCTTAGAAAAAGCAATTAAACACCAAAATTGTACAACTATTACGTCATATATTCAGTATTTCAGCAGTGTATATATGTCAATAGATATCGTAATTACAGTATTTCCAGGAGTGTACAAAGAATCAAATGTAATGTGACAGCCAAGTCAGTGAATTTATAATAGATAATATCATATTCTTATTTAAAAGTATTAAGCATTGAGTCAAATAATTAAAATAAAAATCAATACTCCATCAACCTCTGACAGTATGAATTTATATGTAGATATTATGATACAGATGCTATATTTCCAAAATTATAAACACTTTTTTTTTTAAATTCCTATTTTTCATGTAGAATGATAGCTATTATGGTCAAAATAGGATTATAATGTGACATAGACCAAGCCACTGCAAATGTGATATGTAAGTAAAGCGATAAAAATTTATTTCAAATTTTTATAAATTGTGTACAGCATAACATTTCATCAAGAATCAACATAGTGGGTCTCATTGGGGTCTAAGCGTGATGTGGAATTGCCGATTTTTGAAAGTCGAATTATTGTGGCGTGAAAACAGGAAATGAGGTCTTGCAGGACCCGGGAAATGACAAAAAAATTAGAATTGCTTACGCACATAGTGTAAGTGGGATACAGGAATCTAACAAAACAGTAAGCGGGATCCGGGATCAGAACCCCCCAATGAGACCCCCAACATAAGTGTCTATATTTCCTGAATCTTTATCTACTGTGTTAGACTTTGTATGCCTTCAGCTGTTATCTGCTCTTGGTCACATTAGCGTTGTTGTCTCTTTCACACATTACCCGTTTTCATTCTCAATTTCATTTATTAGTTTACAAATGAAAAGTTAGTCCTAGTGATATTTAATGCTGCCAATATTATGCTACTGAGATGATGAACAAAAGAGAGAAATTGTAAATGAAACATGTAATATCATAAATTATAGCACTTAAAATTAAATATTGCTTACATAATTATGTCCTGTGCCAAAATTGAAAGGGAACATTTTGTTCTAGCAGCTGAGATCAAACATCATAAATACATGTATATACAATAATCAAATAAATAACAATAATACATAATTATAAAAACATTAATAAATATGAATGCATATCCTACTATGAAACATGTGAAGAAAATAAACTCATTATAGATACCAGGATTGAAATTTTGTATTAACGCCTAATGTGATTTTGTCTTCAAAAGACTCATCAGTGACGCTTGAATCAAAAAAATAAAAAAGGCAAAAAAAGTATGAAGTTGATGTGCATTGAGAACCAAAAATTCCTAAACTTCTACCTTACTTATTTCAGATATCAGAATTCTATTGAAATATTTCTATAGATTTATGCAAGTCAGATACAGGAACAAGATGTATAATCAACAAAAGTTGTGGCAAAGGACTTTCTAAATTTATTGATGAGAAGTATATGTCATCTAACAGCAACATAAACCCTTAGGTAGTAACAAGTCAGTATACAGACTTAAACAAAAGTTAAAATTGTATGCTATTCCTTTGCAGAGTTCCCAGTTAAGTTAGTTTATATAATTTCTTTTAAAGGTGGCCCCCTTGAATTACTGCCATTCATTTTGCAATAAGGTTTTCCCAAAGTAATATCATTTCTATATACATTCCTATCAACATTCTTAATTTAGCAAATAACAAAAAATACTATATTTATAATACAAATATTAAACACATTCATGTATGAGAATATTTACAAAAGAACAATTTAGTACTTTATGACTGATTCTGTGTGTGCCAAAAAAATATACAAACATTTTGTTTACTGTATACATGTATAATATATATATATGCAATTTTTCTTGGATTTTCCTGAGGAAATATTTCATTCAATTTACACTTTCGCTGGATTTTATTTCATACAAATTTAGTCTCTTCCAAAGTTAAAACAAGAATGTGTCCCCAGTACACAGATGCCCCACTCGCACGATCATTTTCTATGTTCAGTGGACCTTGAAATTGGGGTCAGAACTTTAATTTGACATTAAAATTAAAAAAGATCATATCATAAGGAACATATATACTAAGTTTCAGGTTGATTGGACTTCAACTTCATCAAAAACTACCTCGACCAAAAACTTTAACCTGAAACTTGACAGACAAACGAACAGACAGATGAACAGACGCACAGTCCAGAAAACATAATGCCCCTCTACTATTGTAGGTGGGGCATAAAAAATAAATCTTTTTCTTAAAATCAGTTTAAGCAAATTCCAAATCTCATAATATCAGTATGGCACACACAGAATGATTTTGTTATCAGCTTCTTTATTTATAGTACATGTGCCAGGTTCTTCCCTTTAAAACACATTCCATTTCATTCTGTCTACCTCTACCATTCTATCTGTCTTGTCTCTATTTTCTCTGCTTCAACACAGGATATTCATTGTTTATCAACAGTTTTAGTACTTGGTGTTCTTTCTGGTAAAGCTGCCGTTTTAGTATTCTATCTACCTCTTTCTCATAATCATACAATAGCTGTTGTCTAATAATCATGTCTGCTTAAAAATGGATTTTGGATGTTCATTTTTTCTCACCAGTTCTAGTAAATGCTGCTTTCTGTTTAGATCTGACAATATCATCAGGTGACGGAGTAGTAAAATCAAATGGAATAATCTCATTCATAATGTTACATGACCTTTTAATATTCTTCATTTGATGAGTATAAGAAAATTGACCGTATTTCCTTTTCTTATTTATCTTATAATTACAATCATAAAGACATAAAACCTGTCCAAGAAATGAGGCCTGAAATTTCACAAAGTCACATTGAACAGTATTAATAGTCTCTTCAGAAAAGGTTGGAAGTAGCACTTCATGGTCATGACCTTCAACTGATTCTTGTGCAATAAATTGTTTCTTTTCTTTTTTAACAGTTTGAGAAACTTTTGGAACAGACTTGACAATTTTCTTCCCAGCCAAATCAGTCAGTGAAATATTGGACTCCTTTTTCAAATTAGATATCTTTAAACCATCTAAATTGTATACTAATTTATCTCCTTGACTAGGTTTAACTTCATTAGATGATGTTTTTGACAAAGCTGCCAGTGATGTCATACTTTTCCCTGAGTTCTGACTATCGGTAGATTGTGTAGAGGAATTAACATGTGTTCCTGGTTGATCTGAAGACTGAGTTAAGCGTTTGCTAGGAAGTTGTTTTGATGGTAAAGCTAAATCTGACAATGATAATTGTTTAGCTGTATTATGTTTAACATTGGCTAATTCTGCCAAAGATGGTTGTGTTGACGTTCTTGTAGACTGAGAACTAGCCAGTTCTGCCAAAGATGGTTGTTTTGAAACTCCTACAGACCTAGAATTAGTCAGTTCTGCTAAAGAAGGTTGCCTTACTTGGATAGAAGAATCTTTAGCTATTTCTGCTAAGGAAAATTGCTTCCCTGTACCAGAAGGAAGTATTTTGGTCAAATCAGTTAACTTGCTTTTCAAGGTATCATGACCAATTTCAACACCAGATAATTTACTCTCCAATTCAGTCACCTGGTATTGGTTATCAGTTGTTTTATCTTTGTTCAAATTTGACACCCCTTTCTGACTGGCCAATGCAGACAAAGATGGCTGTTTGGAGGATGGTGTATTCTGACTGGTCAACTTAGACACTGATGGCTGCTGTTTGGATGATGCATTCTGATTGGTCAGCTCTGATAATGAAAGCTTCTTTGATAAATTTAGTCCAGATAAATCAGATAATGATGGTTGCTTAGCAGATGTTCTCTGGTTGGCCAATTGAGATAAAGATGGTTGCTTTGAAGACAAGTTTTGAGTAGCCAGTTGAGATAAAGGTGTATTTTGCTTTGCAAAATGTGATAAGGACGACTGCTGACTACATGATGAGTTCTGTTTAGCTAACTCTGATAAAGATGGCTGCCCTTTGCACTTTACATTCTGACCTGTTAATTCTGATAATGGTATCTGCTTTCTAGAAGAAACATTTTGTTTAGCCAATTCAGACAATGACTTATCTTTTGTAGAAACTGCTGATTGGTTTGCAACATTTATCAGAGCAGGCTGTTTGGAAGATAATGAATTCTGATTGGCTAGCTCTATAACTGATGGTTCATCAGGTGTACATGACAAATAATCAGAAGATCCAGTGGATGGATACTTTTCTCTTTTTCTAATGCCTGATTCTTGACCATCAGGTGTTGTGGAAAGACATTCTGATGAACCGGCGGAGGAATAATTAATAATTTTAGCTTTTAATGCAGTATTTGATATATTTTCTAATGAACTCTCAGAAGACCAGCTACCGCCATATTTCAGTATCCCTAAGGACTGTTTTAAATTATGAGAGAAATTAATTTTAGGGGAATTAGTATCAAGGGATTGTAAAAAGTCATCAAAATCATCATCATAATCTCCTTACCTTACAGATGCCAATTTTAATCCAATCACAATTGTTGTTATTAATATTTGTAATTGACCAATCAGATGTAGAGTTGTTTCAATGAATCACCATGCAGGAACAGGAAGAAATGAAAAAGAAAGAAAAGGCATGATGTTAGGCAAGATATATAGTAGCTAAATTCTGCATTACATAAAATAAACTTTCTGTTCTATAACTTGTTACAGCTGTTCTATGTATGATTTTAATCACTATTTTCTCAAACTTTCCTTCGATCTTTCTGTTTAATAATTTTCAGAATCGCACAACTTTACAGTTATGGTTTATACTCAGAAGTGTAGAAATAGTGTATAAAGTCATAAACCAACATAATTGACATTGCTTATTAAAATACAAATATAGCTATTGGTCTTTCAAACTTAAGGATTTTTCTCAGCTGCATCTCAGGGCTATTGCTCATTGATGATATTGCAACTTAAAAACTCCCTCTGGTTTAATCATCTATGATGATTGATATTTTACATCAATATTTGGCAAGTCATAAAATTATATTATTCCTTTATCACTTAAAAAGTATATTTAAATTAAACTGTAGACTCAATATCAAAAAAAATTATAAACAACAATGTTTTCTTAAAAATGTTTTCTTTCAATTAGACCAAAATAACATCAATGTTTTATAAACATTCAAATGTGGAAGCTTTATTTACATAGTAAGTTCCAATTGTGTTGGAAAATTTGATGGTTTATTGGTTGATATCCACCTAGTGGCAATTATCTATATAGAATAAATAAATAGATGCAATGAATACCTTTGTCATGCTATTACAGCAGAATGCATCAGGTGTGTAGGAAAAGGTAATATCTTTAGTTAGCTTGCTTGCTAGCTGAATCATGAAGTCATTATAAGGTTAGGTAAACTACCTTCTTTTAAGAGTTAGCTAGTCCGTAGATTACCAAGGCTTAAATTAAAATATCGTTTGTTTGCCCTTTACCGACCGACCCTTTAAATTCGTTCCGCCTGAAAATCTTTTATTTGCATTTTCCAGCAAGATTTTATTTTATTTTATTTTTTCGTTCCTATCAAAAATCTTATATTTGAATTTGCCGCTCAAACCTTTTTACTGGAATCCTCGGGTTTTACATTTGTCGTATAACGTCTAGTCCGTTTGGTATCACGTGAGCGTTTGACATGAACACTTGCATTTAGAGTTTCAAAGCATTTGTTTGAAATCGATATTGAACAGTACGTTACTCTGTATCTTTATACTTGATGAGAAGGGTTCATTTACAAAACTATCAACGTGTGTACAAACTATTTTGTAAACGGACGTTGTATTCTATGTAGGGATGGCCTTTTCAAGGACGTATAACTAGCATACGTCCTTGGCCTTTTTGTGATCCGTAGATCAGGATGATTATGTTAACGATGCCTTCGACCAGTATTGCTATATTCATTATATCTGACATGAACCAAAGGTGACAAACGCCTTTAAAGTGGAGAGTATTTGGCAGTAAAATCGCCTAAGTTTTCCATACAGATCATTTTATAAATGCGATGTAAAATATGTGACAATTGAGTTTCAACTTTCAAGTCTCATTGCATTTTAATTAGCAACATAGGCACAAACGAAAATTTAAACACTCTAGGGACTTTTTCTACTAGTAATGTATGTCTGCCTGGGCATATTTTACCAGGACAATATTAAACCTTATAGAAAACCTTTAGGTAGAGGTAAGCAAACAATGTACGTAGTACAGAATATTAGTGCAAGTTAAAACTCTTCAAAGTTCAAGGCATATAAACATTGAAAATATGCGACACAGCTCTATATTTTGATATTTGAAAACAAAATAGTAGTGCATATGAATTAACTTCACATTCTACATGACATTTTTTTTTCAAAACTTCCTTGGACTATGATACAACTTGGAACAGTATATCTAACAATATGTATGTTCCTGGATACAAATAGTCCCACAAACTTTTTAGCAAAAGCAAAACAGACAAAATGACATTATGAAGATTTTTTATCTATAAAATAAAATATTATACCTACCTGCCTACCAATGACAAAAAATATACCGACCCAAGTTATTTTTTTGGGGAAAAAATAAAATATTTTACCTTCCTACCTACCCTGTTTCAAAACATAGGGTCGGAAAAGGGCAAACAAACAATATTTTAATTTAGGCCCAATACATGTATATCTGTAGAACTAGACTACTCAATAAGGAGAGTAGTAAACCTAACCTAATAATGACTTTACAGTTCAGCTAACAAGCAAGCTAACCAAAGATTATTCTTCGACCTATGCACTCATTGCATTCTGGTGTAAAGTCTTAAGCTGTATTACCACAGTAATATTTGATCATAACTTTGGAGTATATTAGATGCATACCTTGTGATCTGTTCCTTCGTGAATCTCGAGGCTGTCTCTGTGGCTTTGGTGCATCTAAAAAGGAAAACCATCTTGTTCAATCTTATTTGGGTGATTACAGATTGTACAATTGTATTTATTATAAGCTTGGCTGTTAGGTTTGGAATTTCAGTCAGTGCAGATTGAACATTGTATTTATTCAAGCTCAGCTCACTAGGTCTCGGAATTCATTTCGAACAGATTGAACATTGTATTTATCTATGTTCATTAGGTCTAAGAATTCATTCAGTGCAGATTGTAAATTGTATTTATCTAAGCTTGGCTGTTAGATTACATTGTACATGTTGTATTGATTTAAGTTAGGCTAATCGGTCTTGGAATTAATTCAGTGCATATATTCTATGTTGCATTTATTTAAGCTTGGCTGATATTTAATCTGGCTTATATGATTTCTAAATCCTTATAATGTCGGTTTAATGTTGATGTTATAACACTTGCATATGATGTTATACAAAAAATTAGTGGTGTCAGACTTTAATAAAATATTTTAGTTATTATCAGAGTAGATTTTATTACACTTGTCTGTTTGATTCAGTTATTATTAGTGTAGATTTTATTTTGCAATTATTTAAGCTTGACTGATATTTAATCTGGCTTATTTGATTTCTAAACCCTTTTAATGTCGGTTTAATGTTGATGTTTTTACACTTGCTTGAATGATTTAGTAATTTTATCAGAGTAGATTTTATGTTGCAGTTATTCAATTTGCATGTTTGATTCAGTTATTATTAGTGTAGATTTTATGTTGCAGTTATTAAACTTGTCTGTTTGATTCAGTTATTATTAGTGTAGATTTTATGTTGCAGTTATTAAACTTGCCTGTTTGATTTAGTAATTATCAGTGTAGATTTTATGTTGCAGTTATTCAACTTGCCTGTTTGATTCAGTTATTATTAGTGTAGATTTTATGTTGCAGTTATTAAACTTGCCTGTTTTATTAAGTAATTATCAGAGTAGATTTTATTAAACTTGCCTGTTCCTGTTTGGTTAAGTAATTCGTTCAGCGTAGATTGTATGTTGTAGTTATGTTTGACAATGGTTTGAGCCATTATATGTTCAGGACAGGATTCTCCCAAGACATTTCTAACTTCATCCAGGCAAGAATTCAACTTGGCTAAAAAACAAATAAATATGATTAAAAAAAAGATTTCAGAATCATTTTTTGATGAGAGCATCTTGACAATTATGATTAAAAATTTACTATGATAATAGGGATATCAAATGAATGCATGATAATTTTATCGTGTCAGTCATTTTTCTAATATATTTTACACAAATACATGAATTATTTTTATATTAGTAGATAAAGCTGGGTGTTTTAGGAATTCTAATGATGCCATTATCTGGCACCCAAGTCAGAAGACTCTTCTGAAATCTCAGCATCACCTTTTTTTTCAATGATCAAGGACTTTTTTTTATACCAAATTTCACACCTACACCTTACCTTGGTCTGTTTCATTTAACTGTAACCTAGGTGTTCCTGCAGAATGATTGAGAATTGTATCCTCATCACTCTCTCCTTCATCCTCTTCAGGAATATTCTCTTCCACATAAGATGACAAGTTAACATTTCTTTCTCCTCTATTGAAAGTGAACTGTGCAGCTGTAAATATAACAACTTCTTGTTTATAATTAAATGTATAAGCTAACACATGAAACCTAATCAAGGAAATGCCTAAGAATTTCTATTAACCCTTACCATGTTGGGGCTGTTATCTTATGGATGAACCCAGAATACCATTATTTTAGCTCCAATTGCTCTCCATACCTTTTGGCGGTCAACTTTATTAGTATGACATTTATTTCGTAGTGTATATATATGTTATCTCAATCTGAAACCATTTAAAGTCATGATTCTCAGTTTTAATGTTCATTTTGAGCTAAAAATACGGACATTGAAAATTGAAATCTGATAAAACTGGGTGTTTTCTTTAGGTGCGGACTTCCCTTCGATGTCTAACACACGAAGTTCAGAGGCCTAAAACTTCAACAAACAGTGTTAACCCACAGGCATATAACAACTGCTCTTGTTTATTATTGAAATATGCCTAGGAAACAACTACTTCCAGGTGCAGGTTAACATGGTCCAGTTCAAGTAAAAATTCAGAAAAAGTTTTGAATTTTTTGTCAAAATTACCTTCTTTAGACACGTTAGATTTTATTGAATCAGTTTTACTACTTGGTTTTAAATTTCAGGTGGCATCATATGGTAGATGTACCACTATGGATTACCATAAAATGCAAAATCAATTCAATTGTACATGTATTTGATTTTTTTAAACTAAAACTGCACAAGTTCGTGGTTGTTTACAGTTTCATCCTACATTGAACCTTACCTTCGAAAGAGATACATGTATACATTAAATGTCCTCATGACTATAATATTACCTGTCCCTGGGGAGATACAATAGTTATCCTCTACTGAATGGCCAAGGTAATCATCATCTTCCAAAAAATCTGAAGAAAAAACAATAACAAATTTGTTTGATTGGTATTTATGGTATTTTTATTTCATGTTAATGTTAACTAATTAGAAAACCAGGCCAAAAACCTAGATAAAATGTACATAGTAAGATTCAACGTATCAAAACCCCATATATATTTAATTTTATTGAAAACAAACAAAGTTGTTTGGTCATTACTGTGGATCACTTTGAAAATGGGGTTGAAGTTTTTAAATCTTCATACACGGTCAGATTTAGCATTACATTGAATTAAACCCCATTAAAATTGGTCAAGAAATATGCAATTAATACAAAGAAATAGAAGGATATTGTTATAGGATTCTTTTTCCTAGCAACTCCCTAAAACTATTCCAACCTTCTTTTTTATATGTGGAACCTTGTGGTACATTTTCAAAGTGATCTATAGACTTATACTCAATTATTGTCTGACAATAAGGAACTCCTTGTATAATTGTTCATAACTCCTGTCATAACTGCTAAAAAAAACATTCTTTTTAAGCTATGGACCCTTTTGGTATAATTTCACAGAAATACATTCACTTTTATATTCACAAGTTATTGTCCTGAAGTGAAACTACAAAAACGATTGGGTGTGGGCCCTTATGGTCCCCAATTCTTAAACAGGTGGGACAATAATGGCCTGGCACAATCAAACCAAAACTTTCATTTGTGGTATGACCCCTGTGGCTGTGGTATAATTTCATTGAGATACATACACTTTTATTCAATTATATGTCTCGAAACGACATTATATGAATGTAAAAAAAAACTGATACAAACGTAGACATGATAGGACTCAAAATACATCTCATGATGTTGGAGTGGCATGTATATATACATTGAATAGTGTGCTTTAATGTTTGTGATTTTTATTTTTATTTCATTTACTTGGTTGATTTGTAAAAAAACACCCATAGCCTTTTAGATCTTCTAAACTGTTGTGCATTGTTCCTCTAACATATGACGTAAATTTGCTTTGTCAATCTAGACTGGTTCTACACTGGACAAAATGGTTTTGCCAAAATATAAAGATTACTAACATTACACATAGGTAAACTTGCTTTTTCTGCTAGCTCTCCATTGTAAATAAAAGTAAGATTAGGTTGTTTGAAAGTGGGGCAAGTTGGTAAAATAATGGGGTGATTTTGGCAACAAACCAAGCATGTTCTTAATTTTTAACAGGTCTGATGAAAAAAAACCGGACAAGCTTCAAAATCCAAGAAAATAATGGTCACTAAATTAAATAACTGCTTTATATCGAATAAACTACCGTACTACGTTTTTAAATTATTTCCCCCCAAATTTTTTAAATCATACAGTAAGAGAGGGTTTAATACTAGATTCATTTTTTAAGTTAGATGAATTTCGTTATACCTTCTTCATAGTTCATAGATCTGACATTCCTGTGTCGTGACATTGTGATCTCTCTTCGTTTATTTGTCTATTTTTCGTGTATCAAACATGTATTTTGACAGAAGCATATTGCCACATAAAGACGAAATGAACGACCTTGACCTAAAAGGCCTAGCTTTACTTGATATATTTTATTTTACCTTTTCCGATACAAAAAAAGTGGGACCAAAAAATAAATCAACAAATCAAAATAATTTCAAGATAAATTCTACGACATATTCTCAAAATTTTGAATATAAAAACAAAAAAGTTCGAAATTTTTATCAGAAAGACTAAATTAAAGGTGTGTAAATCCGAACTAGACACCCAGATCGGTAAAAATAAAATCAAACATTTTAACCATGATTTCAATAATATAAAACCCCCAATTAAAATTATATATATTTGTTTCATTATATACACAACAATGCACTCTGACGCTTTATTTGAATAACAATAAAAAAAATCTCTCAGAATACCAATTTTCGGTATTTGTACAGATCTGAGCTTAAAATATTGCGGGAAACGTGCTAAAGGAAAGTAGATGCAACGTACTCTGTTTACTGGTATAAAGGTGATCAAATATATTTCATGTTTATTTAACCAATTGACTTACCAATCAGATAAAAAAAAAAAAGGGAAGTTAAGGCAAAATTAATATGATGAACAGTAATAATATTTGTAATTTCATGATAATTTTTCAATTTATATATATATGTAATATTATTATCTTTGCTGTCTATGTAAAGTCATTCTAGTTTGCAGTTCATTTTTTGACTCTCCAATAGTTATCAAAGGTAGGTACATAGAATTCCTCACAATTTGAACCTGAGACTACTATAACACATAGTAGTCTCAGTTTGAACATATAAGGGTACAAGTCAAATCGGCACCTGTTCAAATCGGCACCCATAGAAAAAGTCAAATCGGCACCTGGTTAATGCAGGGTTCACACATTGCCGATTATTGCTCCCGTTTGAGATCAGACAGCAATACGATATGAAAAGTGAAAAAGTCGGATTGGTATCCTCAATTATCTGGAATGTCCTATCATTGTCTGAATGCATTCGTTTTAGTTCGTAACAGATTCCTACGGATGGGGAAGGGTCCGAATAGTTCGGCAAAGCATCCCGACAGTTAGGTGCGTCCCGTAACATTCGGGGCAACTCAGCCGATTTTGTCTAATCGGATTACAATCGTGGCTATGTCGTGACAGATTCTGCTGTATCGGATCGAATTCCGAACAATGTCTTGTGTATTCTGGACGGTGTCCTGTGGAACGGGAATGATCCGGAGTAATTTTTCGTAGCTGTTTTCCTGCTGATTGAGTCCAGATTTCATCCAGATCTTGTCGATTGCGAACGTTTTTTTGCCGAAACCATTCCGAAACAGTCCTGTTATTAATACGAAATTCGTCAATGGAACCCACGTCAGAGTCCCGACAACTACAGAATACAATACGACTGAGACCAGACAAAGCCGTTTGCAATGAGATAGAGCGGAACGTAATAGGATTACGTTCCGACAGTACCTGATTATCCCGAATATGCCGACAGTTTTCGAACAAATAACTTCCGTCAGCGTCGGTTCACTGTCTGGTCACTGTCTGATCTCAATCGGATTACATTCGGTAGAGTCGGGACGCAGTCGTGACAGACTCGGTCGAATTTTACCTGGCGAAAAATAGAAATCTGAGTAAAAGCGGATCCAGAACGGGATTATCGGCACTTATTCGCTTAGAAATGGTTGAATATCGGTGCTTCCTGAACACTATCTGATTGTTGTCGTGATCAAATGTTTTTTTTTTAAATTCTAATTTAAGTTTGAATTTCCATCCACGATTCACAGGATCTTGATCAGACTTTTAATAAATTTTAATCGGGAATGGTCCTGTCAAGAATAGTCTCATTGGCACTCACACCACATCTTCCTATATCTAGTAAAAATCGTGAATGTGTGACCCCAGCTTAAATCGGCACCTGTTCAAATCGGCACTCAGTATAGTCAAATCGGCATCCAAAAATATTTGATATTATATATGTATAAATAATTTTAAAATATATAAATTCATGATCTATTTTGGGGTTTGGATTTAATTATGCATAACATCACTAAAAAGCATCAAGCAGTTAGAAAACATAGGTTAATTATTTAAAGTTTTCCCAACATTCTATGACTGATGTTTTGATAAGTTTTCTTTTCAATTAATGTTAATAACTTTAATGAAGTACATAGTTAATATGTTTGTGGTTTTAACTCAACAGTAGAATGTTAAAGGTATTTATTAATGTTTTATTCTTCAAAAACTTCATAAGAAACAAAGAAGCCCTTACACAATCTAATGTTTAACAATGAGACAATTAGAAGCATAATTAAAAAAAGTGGAAAATTATGAGTCCCTTTCAATAATTCAAACTTTCATGCAAAATAATTAGCAATTCAAGGTGTTTTTCAGTAGAGTTTAAATAGCATTAAACCAACAATGTTGCAAAATGTTCAACTGTTAAAAAGTGCATAAAAAATATCCAGTACCGTACCTCATATATCATTGCAAGGATTTGTATAGTGAAAATATAGTACAAATCCTTGATCATTGTATATATATATAACTAATACGCCTTAGATAAGAGAAAAATAACCCCTTCCTTATTTTTACTGTTTTTGCTGAAATTACTGTTAAAATATGTATATAAAACAAATCTAACATGGGTGCCGAATTGACTATATAAAGTGCCGATTTAACCAGGTGCCAATTTGACTAGGTGCCGATTTGACTATACTGAGTGCCGATTTGACCGGGTGCCGATTTAACCAGGTGCCGATTTGACTAGAATTCAACATATAAGGCAGCAACCATAAAATCAATACACACGCAAGACACCAGTTTCTACGTTATGCATTTATCGGTGAGTTCGTTAATACCAATGGCATCACTGAAGAGACATGTATTGTCGAAATGCACATCTGGTGCAAGAAAATTGGTACCGTTAATTTTATTACTACCACTGGGTCGATGCCTCTGCTTGTGGACTATTAGTCCCCGAGGGTATCACCAGCCCAGTAGCCAGTTCTACGGTACTGGCATGAAAATACAGATATTTTTGTGTTATTAAAATTTGCTGTTACAAAATATTAGAAATTATTAAAAAATTAAGGAATGTATCTCCCTCATGCAAAGCTCTGATTCCTTTTACGGATTTGGCTATACTTTTTGGACCTTTTGGATTATAGCTCTTCATCTTTTATATAAGCTTTGGATTTCAAATATTTTGGCCATGAGCATCACTGAAGAGACATGTATTGTCGAAATGTGCATCTGGTGCAAGGAAATTGGTACCGTTAATTTTATTACTACCACTGGGTCGATGCCTCTACTGGTGGACTATTAGTTCCAGAGGGTATCACCAGCCCAGTAGCCAGTACTACGGTACTGGCATGAAAATACGGATATTTTTGTGTTATTAAAATTTACTGTTACAAAATATTAGAAATTATTAAAAAATTAAGGAATGTATCTCCCTCATGCAAAGCTCTGTTTCTTTTTCCGGATTTGGCTATACTTTTTGGACCTTTTGGATTATAGCTCTTCTTCTTTTATATAAGCTTTGGATTTCAAATATTTTGGCCACGAGCATCAGTGAGGAGACATGTATTCGAAATGCGCATCTGGTGCAAGAAAATTGGTACCGTTAGTTTTATTTCTGAGGGTCCTGAGTTTGATTCTCACTCAGAAGGGTAATTTTCATCCTCTCACACACTAATCTCTGGTACCCAGACCGGAGTATAAACTAGAATAGGTAATTTGGGGGCCTCGGTTGGTCAAAGTTGTCCCCTACTTTGACCTGCAGATCAATCTTTTGATATTTCTCGGGTTTGTCTGTTTCCACTGAGTGGCCTGATGGTTTTCTCCAAGTACTTAGGCTTCCTCCACCATAATAACAGACTTCCCGGTGTCCTAGCACTCCCTTTGTGTTGAGTGCACGTGGGGTTTGATTGTCCTTGTGAAAATAATTGTCTAAGTCTTGAGCATTATATTAGAAACAATTGATTGCAATAGATTATGTCAATATACGTATATAGTGTCTTGAAATAGGAAATTTATTTGTATGAGGCTTAGAAACGGGAAAATGGGAGCATTTTCCTGTTTCGTGCCGAATACAAATAAATTTCATATTTCAAGACACTATACATATATTGTCTTTATACTGAAATAAAAAAAAGTATTTTAAAATGAAAAAAAATATAAACAATTGTTAAAATAAGTGTTTGGAATTTACCTCTTGGGTTACCATTTTGGGGTATTTCCCTATGAGCTTAGTCCAGGCGGTAAGACATTGACATATTAAGGAATTAGAAAGGGAAAATGAACTTAATTAATAACATTTGATAAATATGGTATATAAATAACCAATTGTTTAAATTCATAAAAGTTTGACCATTGTTACTTTACGTTGTCATGGTGGGGATGTGACGTTGTTGATGAAATACAGTAGTTCCGGTAAGGAGGCGGGGCTTATATGTTAGTTGAGGTCATCGACATATAAAGCTAACGTTTATACATATAGCTTTATCTGTATAGTAAAAAAGCTGATTGCAGTGTAAAAATTAGCATCAACTTTGTTAACTCCATAACAATTGTAATCACTAGATTTTAACAATAGTCATGAGTATCTATTGTGAGTTTTGAATACAAACAAAAGAGTAGTTGAGTGAATTGATCAGCTATTGAATGGCTTTAAAGTTGATCAATATTGTAAGGGTTGAGTAGGATTGATACTTCAATGTATCAAATACCCTTGAAAGAAGTAGGTCCTGTTTCAGGTTCATCTAAAGAAAGATTTTGGACACTTTTTAAACACTGAAGTGCCTATTTCAATTCATTCAATTAGTTTATGTGAAAGTTTTTAACTGATTTAGTCATTAAAACGCTCCAAATCAAGATTAAATATGAAAAATCTATCAAATATGCCAAAAAACGTCACTTTTCAGATGGCTTTTGTCAAAAATGAAAGTGGCAGCATCAGTGTTCATCTTCAACTTTTATATATGTTATGTATTATCATCTAATACAACTTGAATTTCAATATTATGAACAAACACAAATGCGGCCATTTTCATTTAAGACGGAAACCGTCTAAAATTTAACTGAAATGCTAAAATTGTGAAGATTTCAGTAATTTAGCATGACTTACCCAATTTATGTGCATTGTATTGTAAAAAAAAGCCCATATGTATATACATGTAGCAGAAGCATTCTACCTTCAAGTAAATAGCTAAGGGTGCTATAAACAGTTTCGTATAAAAAACATGGGGTTATTCCCCCGACTAAAAATAACCATGGGAGGAAACCCCTGTTTATTTACTTAATTGGGGGGAAAAGTATAATGTTTTTTGTATTTGATTGTAAAAATTTGTTAATTAGCTTTCTATTAAAACAGGTTGAATGATTGAAATAATTTTAAAATACATGTTTTGAGGGGAGACAACACTGTAAACATCCTGTTTTTTTTGGCAGTGAAAATTGAAAACTTATTTGCAGTCGCTGTAGCTCTTTTCAGAGCAGGTAACTGAAACAAGATTTCATACAGTTTTGATTACAAAAATGTGCATGGATCATGTCTACATGGGTGTGCACATGACCTGATTTCATTTTTTTACGTTCAAATTAGGCTTGTTTTTTTACTGTGTTCTTTGGATGGAATTTTTTTAATATATTAAAAGTACACTTTATTTTTATTTCATTATAAACTAGAGAAAATTATGATTTCAGTGTTATCTAGTTTTATACAAGTATCTTTATTAATCATTCAACCACTAAGGGTCACTTATGCATGGTCCCTCAAAATATGACGTCATAGAAAAAAACTTGATTGCACCCTAAAAGATTACATTTTCACAAGTTTGTAAAACTGCTATATTTTAGGGCCAAAAAGGGTCTTACTGGACCTTCTCTTTTACATGAGACAGTTGATATTCTTACATAATTGTAACAATTAAATATAATCGATATGATCATGAGTCTTAAACAGATAATACCAAAAACATTGGGCTCCAAGAAAAGATCAAATGGAAAGTTTGTAATCAAATGGCAAAAATCAAAAGCTCAAACACATTAAAACAAATGTAGAACAAGTGTCATATTCCTGACTTCTTATGCAGGAAAATGGTTTTATAATTTTATAAATTTGTTTTATAGCTAGCTAAACCTCTCACTTGTCATACTTGTGATTTTACCCACATTTTGTTGGTCAAAACCTTCAGACTTCCACTTTTTGAGATCTTTACCTTAGCTCAAGTAAATATAGAATATACCAATCTATCAAACTATAAAACAAGGCATGACTATATGTTTTAGGTTTACTCCAGAATTTATAAAAGATATATGATGGCCAGCACGAAACAACCTATTACTCTTGTTACTGGAAATAAGAAAAAGCTTGAAGAATTTGTTGCTATTTTAGGAAAAGATTTTCCTTTTGAGGTATGTGTTGAATTTTGTACATGTAGCTTTCATGATAAAGATATATTTAAGGTATTTATTTACATGCTAAGGATATGATAAATAATGAACGTTATGAGTTTTATACAAATAAAAAAAGAAGATGTGGTATGATTGCCAATGTGACAACTCTCCACAAGAGATCAAAATGATACAGAAATTAAAAACTATAGGTCACTGTATGGCCTTCAACAATTGGTAAAGCCCATAGCGCACAGTCAGCTTTAAAAAGCCTGAAATGACAATGTAAAACAATTCAACAAGACTGGCTTCCTAACTTTTTCTACAAACATTTTTTTAAATCCTGGTAGTTATTTGTGAATGTGTGTTCTTCAAAAACACATTTACTTAATTATGATACAACCTATTTCCCCAATGTCTTTAATATTTAAAGGCCTTACAGTTTGACATACATTACAGGCCCGTAGCCAGGAATTTCAAAAGGGGGGTTTGTTTGACTCACAAACTCGACTTTAACAGTCACAATTCGAACAGAACATTGCCTTTAACAGTGCTTATTTGTTTTCAAGGGGGGTTCGTCCGAACCCCCCCTGGCTACGGGTATGCATTATGAAATAAAGAGATTTGGTATGATTTCCAATGAGACAACTATCCCAAGTCATTACCATACAGCTTTCTACAATGAGAATAACCCATACCTCATAACAAACTCTTAAAGTCCCTGACATGACAAAATGTGAAACAATTCAAACAAGAAAACCAATGATCTGATTTATGTATGAAAGAAATATTATATACAGCAGCAAACTTGTAGAACTATCTGTTTATGATTTGTTTACCAGAAGATAAAAAGACTAGTGGTCACTTTTGCACTGTACAATTAACTGAAAAAAAGGTAATAGAGTCATCAAACTTTTGTGTAAATGTTTAACCGAAAATAAAAGAAAAAGAGTTTTGCCCCTTTGAATATTATTTATACGGAAAATTTCATTGTTAGCTATCTCATGTTTATAATTCTTGCAAGATTTTATTCATACTTTTTATCAGCAGTGCCTCAGACATTAGTACATTTTTTCTTGAAACATGAATATACTGAATTGGAGGGGAGTTACTTCATGATGTTTGATACTTAAATTTTTAACCGGATTTTTGGGACAAAAATGTCGGTTATTGACTTGGGGATGTACGGCGGGCGGCCAGGCGACAATCAATGTTGTCCATGCATTAACTCATGAACCGTTCAACCAAATCTTTTAAAATTTCAATACATTGTTACTGACAACTAAATGAAGGTCAAGATCAATAATGGCGATTTTGACTTTTAACGTTTAGGAGTTATGGTTCTTGAAAGATGGAAAAATGGAGTTTCCAGACGTGTCCGTGTTTTTACGCATGAACTGTTCTACCAAATCTTCCCAAATTTTTATATGTTGTTACTGTTGACAAAATAGAGGTAATGTTAAATTATGACGATTTTGACTTTTACCGTTCAGGAGTTATGGTTCTTGAAAGATCGTAAAATGGCATTTCCATTCAAGTTGTTGCATTTACTCATGAACCATTCAATCTAAGCTTTTCAAATTTTAATATGTTGATACTGATGACAAGGTTGAGGTCAAATTTGATATTGACAATTTTTACTTTCACCGTTCATCAGTTATGGTTCTTGTGATATTGGCAGGACACAAATAAATGTTAATAAATCCGGTTTGCTGTCGTTGTGACAGCCTCTTGTTAGATATATCCCTTCAGGTACCTCTTATTTCAAATGTTCTTTATAAACATGTTATTTGGAGTGTTTTAGTGAGTTCAGATTCTTATTTAACTAATTTACTGTTATTTATATTAGGTGATTAGTAATGATGTAGATTTACCAGAATACCAGGGGGAGCCAGATGAGGTAGCCAGATCTAAGTGTGAATTAGCATCATCACAAATCAAAGGTCCAGTGATTACTGAGGATACATGTTTATGTTTTAATGCTCTAGGTGGCATGCCTGGTCCTTATATCAAATGGTTTTTAGCAAAGATAGGTCCAGAAGGTAAGAAAAAGCATTACCGGTACATATACTGCAAGTAGGGATAAAAGAACTCGGAAAAATAGTAGAAACATTCTTATATTTGAATAATGGATTACATAATTTACATTTTATTACAAATTTTCTGCGAAGCAGTTCAGATCAAAATGGCTTAATTTTAGTTAGTTCATGCATTAGTTAAATTGATTTTTTATAAGACTTAAAATCACCCCTTTTGTTTTTGTGTATTTTCCTAAATGTGTTGGACCTTATGTACCTTGGATCTGAATGTGACTTAAATTTGTATGAGCTGCGCCTAATATATTGCATTAGTTGAAACATCTGAAAATATCAATTCAAAGTTAAAAGTATGCTAACAGACTGAAAAGTGGGTTTTTTTTTTTTTTTTTATTAAAATGGGCACAACTAATAATTATAAAAACACATTATAAATGAGTTAACACAAACATTTTGTAATTTCAGGTTTACATAAGATGTTAAATGGATTTGAAGATAAAACAGCATATGCCTTATGTACATTAGCTTATCATTCTGGCCTTGAAGGATCAGAGGTTATCTTATTTAGAGGTCAGACAGACGGTCAAATTGTCTCGCCTAAAGGACCAAGAGACTTTGGTTGGGATCCATGTTTCCAACCTGATAAGTTTACAGAGACCTATGCAGAAATGCCAAAAGATGTAAAAAATACAATTTCACACAGATACAAAGCTGTGACAGCGTTGAGAGAACATTTTATAAAACTTGCAAAGTCATAACAATATAAATCTTTTATAGTCATTTGTCTTCATTTTTAACCGGATTTTTGTGACAAAAATGTTGGTTATTGATTTGGGGATGTACAGCGGGCGGTTGGGTGGGCGCCAACCAAATGTTGTCAGTGCATTTACTCATGAACTGTTCAACCAAAGCTTTAAAAAAAAAATGATATGTTGTAACTGACAACAAAATGACCGTCAAGTTCAAGAATGACGATTTTGACTTTTACCGTTCAGGAGTTATGGTTCTTGAAAGATTGAAAAATGTAGTGTCCGTGCATTTACTCACGAACTTTTCATCCAAAGCTTTTCAGATTTTAATATGTTGTTACTGATGACAAAATGGAGGTCAAGTTCAATAATGTTGATTTTGACTTTTACCGTTCAGGAGTTATGGTTTTTGAAAGATAAAAAAATGGTGTTTTCATTCATTTTGTTGCATATACTCATGAACCTAAGCTCTTTCAATTTTGATATGTTGATACTGATGACAAAATGGAGGTCAAATTTGAAATCGATGATTTTCACTTTCACCGTTCATCATTTATGGTTCTTGTGATATTGCCAAGACACAAATAAATATTGATAAATCCGGTTTGCTGTCGTTGTGACAGCCTCTTGTTATAAATTATGAATCTGAATTATTTGTCTACCAATTCATTAATAGGAAAGGTATATTTATATTATACTTTTGTACTAGCTAACCCTATTGAAAGCTAGTGTGAGCTATAGCCATCCGTCCTTTCATCCTTTTCACTGTCCATCTGAAATATGCTTTTAAATCCTGCCCTTAAACCTCAAAACTAATGGAAGCTAACTTTTCCATCCTTCTTATGGTGCAGTGGCTAGTTTCAAAAAGGGTGCTGATGTCCCTTTCATTTAACCAATATAAAGAAGAGCATAGGGCAAAACATGCTATATTTTCATTTCACCACTTACATATAAAGTTTTAAAAAGGATGGGTTTAGATCTTCAAAAAAAAATTCTAAAACCTGATGACCAAATGGTCTTTGTTGGGAATTTGTATTTTTTTTCTCTCAGTGATGTTTTTCATCGAAGTGGTAAGTGACAAAACTAAGCATATTTTCTGTTGTAAACGTAGAATTCCCAGCGTTCATAAGTTTATAACTTAACACCATTTTTGTAGAAAATAATAGTCAGGATTTATTCACACTACATGTATATACAAACATTACATAAAATACAAAATACACGGCATACACTCCAACAGTACAAACATTCAGCCATCTTGTTCATCTGGCAACCATCTCTCCCTCCCACGTCACTATCACACAACGTCAAAAATACGGGGACTAACGTTAACACTGTTTCGCGACATTACGGACATCAAGACAAAGTCATATTCACAACAAAAAGGATGGGTTTAGATCTTCAAAAATTTTTTCTAAACCTTACCAAATGGTCTTTGTTGGGAATTTGTATTTTTTTCTCTCTGATGTTTTTCATCGAAGTGCTAGTGACGAAACTAAGCATATTTTCTATCCTTACATTACTTCAATTTTTCTTTTGGGCTGCTATCAAAGAATGGCTTGGTACATCTAGGGATATTTTATTGTAATGAGTCATTGAAAAAGTATATTTAAACAAGTGAGTATTGCTTTTATAAAATGTCTTCTGTATTTCTAAAAAATCTGACATCAGTTACAATTAAAACATGTAAAATCAGTAGAGTATATGTGAATGCACAATATGTTGTCTATAAATTTCCATGGGTGATAATCACAAATCATTTACAACCCCTCCCCCTTTTTGATTAGAAATATTGATCTTATCTCCCTTCAAATCTTCACGAGAACATATTCAAACTAAAAGTATAATCAACCAAATATTTTAGTTTTGAGTTTGAAAACAGCTGTGTAGAAGGCATGGCAAAAGTAATTTTTGCAGAAATAAATCAGAATCTAGAATTTTACATTATTTAGCAATTCTAATATTACTACCTTACCTTTCTGAATGTTTCATATGACTTATTGCAATAAATATGTGACTGCATACACATTTTATAGTTACTATGAAGTGGTATTCAAGTATTCAAGGATGGTAAATATGCTTTATCTAATCACTTTACACAATGAAAGACCTATGCTTTTTTTCTTCAAAACAAGTAGCATCTTCACCAAATATTTTGATAACTAAAACAGGAATACTATAAATCAAGAAGCCATTGAGAAATGTAAGCCAAGTTACAATTAGAGAATGCTTGTTTTACCTTTGTAAAAATGATAAATTATATTTCATAAAGATAATCATTCAATAGAGCTTCTATGGGTAGTTCTAGACTTCTATAACATTAAAGATCTTCTGATATAGTAATGCATATCTTGGACTAAACCCATAGTTAACACTAATTGATGTGTCTTTATAAAAAAATAATCATCAAAAAGAGTTTCTATATGTAGACATAGAATTCTATATAAAGAAACATCTGATATTGTAATGTAAAGCTTGGACCAAATAAACTCATCATAGATATCAGGATTGAAATTTGGTATTTGAGCAAGATGTGTTTTGTCTAACCCATAGTAAACACTAATTGATATCTAAGATGTATAGATGGATAATGCATGACCATACTTCATAGTTATAGTTATTGTGTTTGCCTTGTAGCATCCAGCTGTAGTTATACAGGGCTCTTCTGATATTTTGTGTTTGCCTTGTAGTATCCAGCTGTAGTTATACAGCACACTTCTGATATTTTTGCAATGCTTTTGTTTGTGTCATTGTACCAAGTCAGGCATAATATGACAGTTGTCCATTGGTTTGATGTGTTTTGTCATTTGATTTTACCATTTGATTAGGGACTTTCCAATTGAATTTTCCTCGGAGTTCAGTACTTTTGTGATTTTACTTATTGTTAATCAGCAACTCCTTGAAAACGTATTTTCTGAATTCCACCAAACTAGCACAGATTCTACAACAATAAATAACATTGTGTGGCTACTATTATGGAGTTATCAGAGTGGTTTCATTGGGTTGACCATAAATATGGACAGTCATTTCCACTTACATCTATCTATATACATTTTCCTTAGGAGACTCCCATAAATTTAATTCATGTCTCAATTATTTTTGTGCGGTTATTATTAGCTCACCTGGCCTAAAAGGCCATGTGAGCCTTTCTCATCACTTTGCGTCCGTCGTCGTCTTCGTCGTCGTCTGTCGTCGTTTTAGAGCAAATCTGACATGGGTAAAAATGTTCATTAGGTCAATATCTATCAGCCCTGAAATTTTTAGATGAATCAAACAACTCATTTTTGGGTTGCTGGTACTTAATTGGTAATTTTAAGGAAATTTTGCAGTTTTTGGTCATTATCTTGAATATTATTATAGATAAAGATAAACTATAAACAGCAAAAATGACCAGCAAAGTAAGATCTACAAATAAGTTAAATATGACCAAAATTGTCAATTGACCCCTTAAGGGGTTATTGTCCTTTAATGACAATTTTTCACAATTTGTTCATCATATTTGCCAACTTTAAAAAATCTTCTCCTCTAAAACTACTCAACCAAATTCAACCAAACTTCAACTGAATGATCAGTAGGGTGTATAAAATAAAGTTTGTGCTTTATTTTTTATTTCGTCCAAAAACATGGCCGTCATGGCTAAAAATAGAACACAGGGTAAAATGCAGTTTTTGGCTTATATCTCATAAACTCCAGCATTTAGAGCAAATAAGAAAAGAAGTTAAAGTATTTATTAGGTCAAGGTCTACCTATCCTGAAATTTTCAGTCGAATTGGGTAACTGGTTTTTCAGGTATAATGCCCCTGAATTGATGATTTTAAAGAAATTTTGCAGTTTTTGGTTATTATCTAGATACAGATAAACTGTTAATAACAAAAATGTTAAGCAAAGTCAGATCTACAAATATGTCAATTTGACCAAAATTGTCAATTGAACCCTTAAGGAGTTATTGCCCTTTAAAGACTTTTTTCACAATTTGTTCATCATTACTTTAAAAAATCTTCTCCTTTGAAACTGCTGTATCAATTTCAGCCAAACTAAGGCTAAATGAGTTTCAGAGTATCTAGTATCAATTTTATATTTCATTTCCTTGTATGTCAAGAAACATAGCTCCTATGGCCAAAATAGAACATAGGAGAAAATGATTTATATTTGCTTTTGAAGAAAATAGGACGATTCAAAGAACATTTAAATAAATTGAAAAGCCAAAATAATCATTGATTAGAGATTTAACCAAAAAAATTAAGGTGAGCGATTCAGGCTCTTGAGAGCCTCTTGTTTAAACTACATGATTATAAAAAGATAACACGATAACACTATATAGAAGCTGATTTAATTTGGAAAATCCACACATTTGCAAAAAAAGAATTACTTTCCAATATATTTTTAATCATAGTTAAAAGATATTTATACATGTGAATGTCTACAAACACAATATGTTTTCATGGCAACATTAAAAGTTGCTAAAAAAAGGTTTTCTGTGGCATTCAGTTAGATGTGTGTAGAAAAGTCAAAGTTTTCTAAAAAAAAAAATTAACATGTATAAAATCTAAAAATGATATAAAATGGCAAGTGACTAAATGGTCCTTAAACTAGATTAAAATCATAAAATCAATCCTTTCCAGAAAGTCTTAACAATAATTTCCTATAATCTCCATAAGTGTCCTCCTCTATGGCTAACGCTAACCCTTTCTTGTACAGTTCCATATATTTATCAGCAATATCTTTCAGGTCAACCTGGAAATAAATGATAAGTTAACATTCAGGCATATTTTTCACTTTCAATCTTTTATATCCGGGCGTCACTGGTGAGTTTTGTTTGGACGAGGCGCGTTTTTGGTGTATTTAATTTTAGAACTGATGCCTTTTGTTATCTATTAATCATGTGTTTCTTTGTCTAGTACGTTCCACTATTTATCTGTATTGTAGTCCTGTAATATTATGTTGTCATTTAAATGTTATATTTAACATTGCCATTAAAGTGCGAGGTTTGTCATGCCACAAAACCAAATGTCCTGTACCAAGTCAGGAACATGGCCATTGTTATAGCCTAGTTCGTTTCTGTGTGTGTGTAACATTTTAAAGTTGTGTCGTTTGTTTTCTCTTATAATTGAGTGTGAATTCACATTACTATAAGACGTGTAACATTTTAAAGTTGTGTCGTTTGTTTTCTCTTATAATTGAGTGTGAATTCACATTACTATAAGACATGTCACGGTACTTTTCTATCCCAAATTCATGTTTTTGGTTTTGATATTATATTTGTTATTCTCTTCGGATTTTGTCTAATGCTTAGTCCGTTTCTGTGTGTTACATTTTAATGTTGTGTCGTTGTTCTCCTCTTATGTTTAATGCGTTTCCCTCAGTTTTAGTTTGTTACCCCAATTTTGTTTTTTGTCCATAGATTTTACCAGTTTTATACAGCGGTATAATACTGTTGCCTTTATTGATACTTCTGAACCAGGATCTTGACCAATGACCACCAATCTCCATTTCTTAGCAAAATTTACAGGACTTGGAAATTAAATCATACAAAAACAATTATTTTTCTATACGCTCAGCAGTGTTGTGATATAAGTTTGAATAACGCTACAATATTGAATACATTTTTTCTCAATGACAGAGCTTCAGCTGTTTCTTAAGGTAATAAAAAAATATAATTTATACTACTGCGCAAGTATTCATGATTTAATATTAACTACGAGTCATTAAGATCTGCATCCAATACAATGTAGATTTCATTGAGATGAACCTTAATCACTTTCCCATTCTCAATTCGATGCAAAAAGTAAAATAACAAAATTCCGAACTGCGAGTAAACTTCAAAACAGAATTTCTTTAATCTAATGTTAAAATCAAAACCCAAAACACATCAAACGAATGGACAACAACTGTCATATTCCTGACTTGGTGTAAACATTTTCTACGTAGTTTTTATAACTACCTTTAACCTCTCACTTTTTTGACAGTCGCATACATTCCATGGTATATTGACAACAATGTGTGAAGAAAACAAATAGACATAATAGGCAAAGATATCAGAATTAGGGGTACAGTAGTCAGCATTGTGTTATCATCATAATTACTATAAACAAAAAAATATTAACAAAAAACGCAGATTGCATAGTTGATAAGTATATTGACTCAGTTAAGCTCGAATTTTTCATCCGAAAGTTTTGCAATGCTTGATCATGTTGGTAGTAGTCGTGTTAGTTCAGGGAAAATGGTAGGATTACACGATGGTATATGATAACAAAACAAGGGTGCATGTTTCATCAGAATCATATATATAGATTTGTATAAAGCCTGTGTTCAATTTCAATATAAGAGGCAACGCTTCTGATAAGTGATCAAGCAATAATGAAACGTAATATGCAGCAATTTGAGCTGTGAAATAAACACTAGGCATAGAAGATGTTTTCAATAAAAGATAATTCAAATTAGTTCACTACATAATCATGATAGACAACTGATGGTAAAATGGAGTCTATTTACCTTTACCCAACTTGGAACATTTGAAGACAAAAAAATCAAATCAAAGAAAGAAATGAATAAAAGGTGAAAACATGCATGACAAGGTCAAGTTCGAAAAGCAGGCAAACACCTCTTTACATCGGAAAGCAAGTATACTTAGAGCGGGTCAAATATATAACGAATGTTTTATCATTGCAAATTTCTTTTTTTTTATCAGCAGACATTACCTGTCAATTGTCAGGGGTGCTCGCTATGCAATAAAAGAAAAGGATTGAGACGCAATATACTTTCAAAAGGTGCTTGACTCTACCATAAAGTACAGCAGATGTTAAGAAGCCCAAGTTACAAACTATAAGACATAAATGATTTTAGAAAGTATCCATTTTGAAAAAAACCCCATTGAAATGAAGAATAAAAAGATATTCCATCATTGCAATGCATTTATTGGTTAGATAACCAAATTCAGACAACGTTTTGAAAAAAAATAGATATTTAAAGATAAAATTTAGTGAAAAGTGAACAAATTAAGCAGAACGTTTCTTGAAATACTTCTTGAGAACTTGTTTTTATTCATACCTCACAGTGAGCAACTACTAGTTGCATCAGACGTTCATCCTCTGTCCCTGGACCACACATGGTCTCATGGAAACAACTAGCAAAGTATTCTAGAGGATCCTTAATAAACCTCACTGAAATAAAACAAATATATATATACTAAAAATCTAATTTTAATTTTGCGTCTGGCATCACTAATAATATGATTTTTGTCATAACCTTTGAACATAATAATAAAGAAAGTACTAAGTAATTGAATATTCATGTAGTGTATAGAACTAATACTTTAATCTTATCGTCAGTCTAAATAATTCTTTGGCGACATGTTGAAAAGTTTTAGTTTGAAATGTAGAATCAGTCACATTTAACCAATGAATTATAAAAGCTTTGTTCATTATCAATTTTGCCTAATTTCATGCACATGTATTTGTTAAATAATCCTCTGAACAATTATTTTAACATAAAACTAATTACCAACAGCAAGAAATGCTGTGCTCAAATTTCCACTCATCTCATCTGCAACTACAGTTTCTATGTCTTTCTGTTCATCAGATCTATATGCTTCAAAAACAGCCTTCAAATGTGACAAACTTCGTTTTGCTAATATTTTGTTGAATACAGATTCGTCAGTTCCAAACATAAGTTTAGTTCCAGCCTGCAATGTATGTTAAAAAGTTGGACATGTCTGCATTTACAACTTCATTCATTTGGGTTTTCTGAGTTTCAGTTAGTTTCCCAAATATAACATATCTTAGCTATTGTCATTATGCTCACTAGCATAAAAAGAATAGTCTAAAAACCATAAGCATTTTTAGTGTTTTTGTGCACCATAGTGTCATTTCATATTTTATAGTTTGTTTTTATTATTATTTAATATTCTGTTTTATATGAGGTACGTTTCTTTTTCTCTTTTTTGCAAAGGGTGGGGGGAATAGCCTGATTCCTGGTGGAATTATTAAATGATTATGAACTCCTTTTAATGAAGTTATCAATTGGTTAGGGAAGATAAAACTAAATAAATTTCGTGCGTCAGAAGCAGTTTTCTGGACTGACCTCCATCATGAACGCTCAAACCCAAACATTTGAAAACCAGGGGTGTATGGAAATGGTCAAACGTTGGGAGCTAAATTACCACAAGAACTTAGTAAAGGTTTTTCTATATTTCATTCTGAACTTAACCTTAATCGGAAATATTTTTATCATAAAAAAGAAAAGACAGAACTACATCAACCTTAGTTTATCATGCATTCAATGTCATGAAACATCCTTTCCATTTACCATTAATGATACCTAGACCAATTCAGTGGCGAATCCAGAAATTTTCATAAGTGGGGGGCCCACTGACTAACCCGCTCCAGTCATCCAGTCACGCTTCAGTGATTCCCTATATAATCAACCGAATTTTTTTCCAAATCCGCCTCTGCAATTTACCATTCATTTCATCGTTAATTGTATATGAGATGCACCTATTCAAATTTACCATCTATACTTATTTCTATAAATCAGGAATTCCGTTGTTTCATTAATGAAGTAAACAACAGACCTGTAACTTTTGATTTGACGGGTTTTGGAAAGGTATGGCTTGACTGGCTGGTAAAAGTGTGTAGCATTATTTCATGCATCTATATAAATTTCTTTTGCCAATACTACACTATATAAAAAAGGAAGATGTGGTATGATTGCCAATGAGACAACTATCCACAAAAGACCAAAATGACCCGGACATTAATATACCTGTTTTAATTCCTTAACATCTTCTTCTACTTCTTTTTGGTCCACAGTTTGATTTTCGTCTCTGTTTCCCTGCAGCAAAGACACCAATATACGTTGGAAGTCCCCACTAGTCTCTTCTTTAATATCTTCCTCTAGATCTCTCTCATAAACTATATAATAGCAAAACAATATTGAGATCCTGCTAAATATTTAGGAACTAAAACACATTCTGTTGGAATCAATGTCGAAATCTACCAGTGCAGCATGCATAGTAAGATCTTCTATCTCTTTGTGTTATTTTAAAGTTGTTCCGTTTCTTGACAACGTTTGATTTTGTCATCTTTTATCGACTCACCCTATTTGAATTTTCCTTGGAGTTCAGTATTTTTGTTATACGTTTTTTTTCTTTGTGTTTTATCACTTTGTTGAAAAAAGCTCTGTGTGTCCAAGCTTTTTATGTTCGATGGATGTTCTTTGAAGTGATTATCAAAATATACGAAAAGCCCCTGATGTAAAACACAGAAAGTAACACAATGTTTGACATACCTTTCCTGTAGTCTTCTTTAATGTTCTTAATTTCAGAGTTATTATGTGAACATAGAATTTCGATCAACGTAACCTCCTTTGTACCAATACCCTGCAAAACAAATTTCAAAAAATTGTATGCCGTGATTTTGTCATGCAAAGAATAATTCAACTTTTATAATGATATTGCAATAAAACATATACTCATATCAGTGTATATAGATAAATTGTTCACAGTGATGTCTCATCTGTAATTATATACATAAATGTTTAATTCAAAAAATTGAAACTAAAATTGTCAATGTGTTTACATTAACTCATAGATATAGAAGATGTGGTATGAGTGCCAATGAGACAATTCTCCATCCAAGTAACAATTAAAAAGTAAACCATTATAATAGGCCTTCAACACGGAACTTTTGCTCACACCGGACAGCAAGCTATAAAGGGCATACACAATTACTGGTGTAAAACCGTACAAACGGGAAAAGCAACGGTCTAGTCTATGCCCACTGGTGGCCGTCCGCTGTTTACTGATTTGATCAGACTGTTGTCTCTTCTGACACACTCAATTTTATGATAAACTATATGACAATAAAGTATAGGCAATGACTAAAGGTGTCGAGACAAATAATTTCATAGGATTCAATCTAAAGAAATTTAAAGAAAGCTTAAAACATGTATGCAATGCGATTTATCTATTGCGGCTAATCACATGTTTACGTTATACATCTTACCTTCATAGCTTTACGAAGACATTTAGCATCAAATTCAGTGGACGGTGTTAGTCTGTATATACAAAGGCTTTCAAAATGTCCCGATAGCTCACTTCTCAGGTCCTCTTCTAAGTCCTATAATGTAAGTTATTTGCATAGAATCAATGTCATGACGAACTAGGCAAACTTGTTATTTTAAAATTTAAAAAATAATTTAAGTAGGCATTTTGATAGATTCATAGACATGTAGCCAGAAATAATGTTTCAAATGAATAAGATGAAAGTATTCGTTTTAGAATGAAAAGATGAATTTTGGCTGTATGTCAAGTTTCAAAACATTTATGATTAAATCTAATAACCTTGCATACCTTTATTATTTTTTCTCTTTAGTTGACTGTCGTATTATGCTGCTTTCAATAACAAAAAACTAAGCATATTTACCCTTCCATATAAAGTCTTGTAAGTAGATTTAACAGTCTGTAATTGTGTGTTAGTATGCGAAGACAACGCTTCAATTATCACCTTTTCATCAGTACCTGTAGCAAGCATACAAAGAGAATAATGTTAAAATGCAAATGTGGTAAAGTTGTTTTGGAGTTTTAATTTCTTTTGAATTAAACCAGTATCCGAGTAAATTCCATTTACATTTGTAAATTAATACAGACTTTATGAATTTCAAAAAAATTGAAATGCATTTCTGGATTAACCTTCACCAGGAACGGTCAAAATACAAATGTTTGAAAGTCAGGAATGTATAAATACGAAGAAACGGTAGAAACAAGCTATTTGACCAAAAAGAGTCTACAGTGTAGACAAATTCAAAAACTTTGTCTTAGGGACTTGGGACATAAGTTTATTATGAACTTCTTCGCAACACATATTATGTTGGTCGCCGAACAACTATGTGAACATGATTTTCCTTAACAACTTCAATCAAGTGAGGGTACACATTAAAAAGGGAACACATACTAAATGTAATATAAAAAAATGTTCATATATTTCGGGCTTTAATGTATTAGAGAGACAACAATGGTTAGTGAGAGCCGTGGTGTAGTGGTTAGCGCATCGGACTACTAACACAAAGGTTCCTGGTTCGATTCCCGTTTGGGATGAAAATTTCAGGAACTCAATTTTCGGCTCTCCCTTGACACCATTTGCGAGTATGGTCTTGAGGAAACGATGATAGTCCGTCGGACGGGGACGATAAATGGCTGACCCGTGTTAAGAGAGAGCCATATCTCTTGCACGTTAAAGACACCCTTGTAGATTTCGAAAAAGAGTAGGCTAATGCCGCTACAAGGCAGCACTCGCACCCGCAAAGGGATTAATATAAGTTGTAAAACTTGGTCCCAATCCACTATAAATAAATATGTTTAAACTAAGTTTACAATGATTAACCTTTGCAATATTGATCTCCACTACTTTAAAAATAAATATTTCGGGATTCACCTACCCAGTCCTTTCATAGCTTTCCGTAAACGTTCTGATATTTTCTCTTGATCCCCATTCGTGAAATCACTCTCTCCTTTCCCCTTAACTGTGCCCTGATATAAAATTTAAAAAAAATTAGTTTACATTGACAACTTGAACTAAATATATTACACTATTTATATATGATAAGATAATATAAGTTATATTTTATTTCCAATTAACGGCCCACAAGGGTCATATATAGAATACAAGTATAAGCAAAAAGAACACTGATTAGTATAGATACATAGAATTTACATACACACTCACTATACAATTAGACTGTAAGTAATAAAACTGTTGGTTTACAATATATAATATATTTATATGAGCAGTTAATACATCTAACTCCTATTGACTTGAATAAATTTTCCAAAATAATTAAGAACCTGATTGTCTTCACAACTTAATAAATAAATAAATGTTTGCTGATTGTCTACAGTAAAGTTGTGTATTTTATGGCAATCAAAGTCAAAGAGATCATCTCTATCAGACTTAAATTTTGCACATGAAGTTAACAAATATATTTCATTGCATTGTTGAGTCAGTTAATACGATTTACAGACATGTGACCCCTAAGTTTTAACAATTCAAAGATAACAGTTTTATATAAAAAATGTGTATATCATATTTTTTCAAAATCTTCTGAAAAATGATTTGTTTTCTCTTATGAAATGACATACACATGGAACATACCGATTGAAATTCGGCAACCGCTTTGAGCAATTGCGAATGCAAAACCGGTGATTGAAAAACTAAAACTTCGGTACCATATGAAACTTCGTCGAAACATGGGTTGTGGGTTTGAACCAACGTAGGGTCTTCCAAAGAAACAAGTTCTGCTATCATGCCACGTAAGTTCTATATAAAATTCTCCTGTTTGTTCGTTGCTGATACATTCTTGGGTCAATACTGCTCACATTGCGTAGCTTTTTATCATTGAATGAATAATTTGATGGAATTCGAAAACCGCAAAATATAAAAGAAAAAATGAGATAGGAAAGGGTTTAATATCAGAAGATTTTTTTATAATTTACAAAAGGTAGATGTTATTTGATAAATCTTGGAATTATATTTGTAACACTGAAGTAAACAAACTGCTTTGACCTTTATAATCAGGGTTTAATACATGGTTTGTGATTTTATGGATGTTCACGAACCATGCATGCTTTTACAGAAACACCATTTTATCAATCTAAACAAAAGAGTACTTTATCCGTAAATAAGCAATTGAATAACATAAACATAACGATATTGATTTGAAGCTGTCAAATGTTTACATTGGATACCGTTAATGCGCTAATTCCTTCACATCAATTCAAAGTATAATTAAGTCATAAATATTTTAGATAATTAAATAGATTTTAATTACATATGATGACAAGTTAATTAGATAATGAATGGATTACTTAACGTATATATGGATTAAGTAATGTTACCTCATGATAACAAGCCGCCATTCTGCTTCACAAGTTATTTACACTGACAACGGATGAAGAGTATTGAATGAAACGATGCATAAAAAAGTGATCAATAAGTCAATCTACCGAAAAATATATATAAACTTTTAACTTTCAGCGACAACATTACAAGCAATACGTTTTGATAATGTCAATGTGGCTGGGAGTTTAAATTGTATGAACTTTTTTCAACAATGCATATTTACATAAAATACGATATTGCCTGATCCTTAAGCAGACTTGCACTTAAAAACATTTATATACATTTATGTTTATCTAATGAATTAATTATTGAGGCAAATTATTTATATGTTATCAAGGTTTCAAAAGCAATGTTTATTTCAATGTATATTTTTATGGGTCTGCAGTGGTACAAGTTCCGACGATCGCAATTGTTTTAATTGGTAGTTAACGTTGGTTTAAGTTTACTGCCAGTAGTACAATTTGACTTAGTACGAACATGTGATAGAATGAACGGACATGTTTCCGTGGAAAGAAAACTGAGTTTGTGTCCTATAGTAAAAAAGCTATGAGACACGAATCAGACATATGTTCACTGCAACAGGGTTCAAAGGTTAGGTCTGAATACCCATAGTAAATGTAAATGATTTGTTATTTTGCCCCATACATGAATATTTATGGTTTAAGGGTGGGGATCTGGACGGTTTAAAGTTCTCAACAGGAAGGGGTAGGATGACCCCATGGACTTCCCCTACATTACATCTGATTTGTTATATTGTCCCATACATGAATATATATGGTTTAGGGGTGGGGATCTCATCGGTTTTCAAGTTCTCAAACAGGAGGGGTAGGGTGATCCCAGGGACTCCCCTATATTTCATTTAATTAGTTATATTGACCCATACTTGAATATATAGTGTTTAGGGGTGGGAATCTCGACCGTTTCCAAGTTCTCAAACAGGAGGGCAGGGGTTACAACAAGGACTCCTCCTATATTTCATTTGATTCGTTATATTGTCACATACCTGAGAATATATGGTTTAGGGGTGGGGATCTCGATTGTTTCCAAATTCTTAAACGGGAGGGTAGGGGTGACCCCCAGCGACTCTCCCTATATTTCATTTGCTTTTTCATATAGTCCTATTCATGAATATCTATGGTTAAGGGATGGGGATCTCGACCATTCTCAAGTTTTCAATTTTGCAGCTGCAACTGCAGGGACTCCCTATATATATCATTTGATTGATTATAAATTGTCCCATACTTGAATATATATTGTGTTTATTGGCGGGGATCTCGACCGTTTCATATGTTCCCAAACAGGAAAGGGTGGGTGACTCCCGGCCCAGGCCTGAGGAACTCCCCCTTTATTTCATTTGATTAGTTATATTGTCCCATACATGAGTATGTATGGTTTAGGGTTTGGAATATCATCAGTTTCTAAGTTATCAAACAGGTGGGGTTAGGGGAAACACAGGGAATCCCCTTATATTTCATTTGATTTGTTACATAGTACAATAAATGAGTATATATGGTTAAGGGGTGGGGATCTCGGCCATTTCAAATTTATCAACAGGAGAGGGTAGAGTGGCACAAAGGACGCCACCTATATGCCATATGATTTGCTTACACTCAGGTTTTATATAATAAAATTGCAGTATTTGTGAAAATAAAGCTGTAAGAAACTTCCAGCTACTTTCATTGTCCCTTTGAGAAATTGAGAAAGATATCCGTTCAAAATTGCAGTAATATGTTTACACTTTAAAAGCATCTTACATGCATTATCATCATTTATTACTGATAACGAAAAATTAAACTGTGACCATGAACATATATATTGTTAGATATACTGTTCCCATCTGTCACATTGGATTGAGCTGTATTGAATTTTGACATTAAAATTTGTCAAAAAGTAATTTTGAGTTTCTGTTTAAAATATTTTCTGCTTTTTCTTTCTTTTACATATATCTTTTGGTTTTCAATTCTAGTGTGTATATTCATTTACCATGCATAGATTTATTTTGTAACCTGCCTGGATTTTTTTTTTAAGTTGATCGCCAAAACCCAGAATCACCCTTATCCGCTTCCGGAATCGTATCCGATATTGTATTTTTTTTTCTTCACGGCAGCCATTGTTTACAATGGAGTTTTTGTCAGTCAGATACGATTTCACTCGAATTTACACATTATTTGTCGTCGATTTTCCGTTTAAAGCTAGCGGTTGAACAAAATGAACATCGCTGTCATGCATAATAATGATGAAAAGAAGTTTGAGATCGTTTATTTGGAGACTTTGGTAAAAAATTTGCAAAGACCAAAGTATTTTTTTTTTAATTTTCAAGTGGACGGTGACTACGTCGGGCGTAGCTAGAAAACAAGTCCAAATTCCGCTTGCAAACGTGAAAGTTCGCGGACCTCGGACCACCGCTAATTTGAACCTCTGCCTCCAAATTGAAAAGATACAAAATTTTGTCTTCTAATTTGAAATTGCCGCCCAACAGCATGAACAATTGAACTTATTAGATATTTATGACGTAGTTGTACTACGTATTGATGACTTTTGCCATTTGGGAAATCTAAACTACTTGTCTTATTGACATATTTCATACAATTGTTCTTTGAAACCATAGCCAAAAGCACAGGCCATAATAAACTACACAAGGATTCCTAATAAGCACTAATTTCTATGTGCAACTCCAAAACTTTTGGATGATTCTACGATCATTTAAGTTTTTTTTGGTCATATTTTTTGTAATCCCGAATTTAAAGTATAAAAAAGGTTTCCAATTAGTAATATATAACTATATAACAGTAGCTATCTAGATAATACAATGGCAAGTATTTTAGCATTTATTGGGTAGAACACAAATCTAAGGTGCTCGCATAATGCAGCTTAACAGCATAAAAAATGGTAAAATGATTATGAAAAACAACAATTGTGGTTTCAACTGCCCCAGGCAAAGTTGATATTATACGCTTTTTTAACTCAGTTTTGATAAATTACTCAACTTTCTGTTTTTTTTTACACATTCTTGACTTTTCAATGGGTTGGATTAAGCATTCATATTGACGGTAAACCAAGGGAAGGGTTACGGACTCACGCAATTCCTAAAAAGTTATTTTTTGAAATTATTGACATTTAAAAAATAGTAATTGCTAATCTTAAATCTACATAATGAAGGCTATTTTCGCCTTATCACAAACCCTATTGTTGTAAGGTATGAAGTAAAAATAATACACTCACTTTGATATAAGGGGTTATAGAAACAACCATAAAATGCCCTGGTAGTGAACATTTACAAACAGTCTGAATTTCATCTGTTCTTGAAATAGTACATTGGTCATTAGTCCAACGACCAAACTGGGGTTCTCTATAATTAAAAACAATATATAGATATATATACATTTCTGTAACAAAGAAGTTGCTTATTTTCATTTTACAATCTGAATTGATTATGTTTCAATGATTTCAAATGTATCAATCATGAGCAATAATTCATAGAAGAACATATTACTAATGCAAAAGCAAAAGAAACAAAGCGCGCTGTGTAAAAACCGTAGGGTCGTATTTATTTCATATTATATGACAAGTGTACGTCATTTGAAAAAAAATGAACTATTAGACGCTTGTAAACAACACTATTTATACTACTAGTAGTAGAAAAATGAAAAATAATTTTCGAACCTTTTTTATTATTCATTCTTATAATGTATCGACGTAAAGCCGCATCTGGTGTAAAAGAAATTGATACCGTTAATATTAATACTACTACTGAGTCGATACATCTGTTTGTGGACTGTTAATTCCCGAGGTTATCCCTAGATATATAGCCAGAACATTGGTTCTGGCATTGACTCATGGCATTGTGTTACTAAAACTTATCGTTACAATTTTGGAAATTACAGGAAATTAAAGGTACCAGTCTTGTATTACAACTCCAGTTTCCGGTACATGTCAAAACAAAATATTCCATTTTTTCTGAATTTTTTTTTAACTCAATATTTTCTGTTTGATTATAGGTTTATGCTGCATTTAAATACATATATAGATTTAAAAAAAATCTTGCATCTTTTTGGGGATATTCATCCAGGAAATTGGAAGGATATCTTGTTTACTGGAGGTGGTGCTGTAAAAACAGCAAAAAGAAAGTAGAAAAAAATGTTTTGACTTCAGGGTTACGTAACTTTTTATTCTTCGTGGCATGACCCACTTTTTTTTGGATTAAATCACAATTTCACATTAAAACATACATGACATGAACATCAATTTTTTTTCTATGATCAGATTTTTTGCATGTAAGCCTATGGAACAGTCAATTACAAGACTGCAACCTAAAGAATATGTCTTACTCTTGCACATATACTTGTTTTTCTACTGTTATAGTTCTGTGTTGTCAGTTCTACCAGTCTCAATGTTGGTAAAACTTCTGATACAAAAACCAAATAACAGTATGGCAAAGATATTAAAGCTTACCGTTGATCAAATCAAACTCCCATGAAACACAGACTGTTTGATTATATTTATTTGTGGATGAATGCAAAATAAAGGGATATTATGAAAATGTAAGGAATCAGGTAAGGAAAACATCAAGAAAAAACATTAATGTCATTAAAAGTTTACTAACGTTATATAATAGTAAATAAAATCATCAGAAATACCAGGATTAAAATTTCATATTTACCCAAGACGCGCGTTTCGTCTACAGAGGACTCATCGGTGATGCTCGAATCCCAAATTGTTGAAAAGGCCAAAAAAGGTGTGAAAAGTCGAAGAGCATTGAGGTAAAAAAAATGTTTGAAAAGTATAAAGCATTGTAACACACTCTTTTGCATCTAGTATCTTGCTGAACACAATAGTACCACACAAGGAAAACTTTATTTACCTGTCTTTTTATTCAAGATAACTTACCTGAGAAGTATGTTTGATTGGAATGTAAGCCGTGAAATTCTCTGGATGAGGACTGCTGCCTTGCATATGGAATATCGAATGGACATCGGAGATGGGAGACAGGAATTTGATGCTGTAATAATTTAAAGTGATCACACTTTCAATGCTTTATTACTAATGTTAAATAGACTGTGTCTTAGTCAGGGCAAAATAAAATAAAATATGTATGGCGAAGTATATGAATATCGTGCAATTCCCACTGTTTAAAATAATAAACTTTTTGTCGGTTTTAAATCAGAGCTTTTTACATCAACTGAATATAAATCTAGATCCTTTCACATTATATACAAAAAAGAACCACTAAGATGTAAAAAAAAAAGTGTTTATTACTACCATAAAAGCAAGTTACTGCTTTTATTGATATCACCTTTAGCAGTTGAACTGGAGAAAATGTTTTACAAGAAGTGAGAACAAATATGTTATTCAAGTGTATATTTTATGTACCTTTTTAAGCTGAAAATTGTAACAGGGTTCATTTTTGAAGGCTTATAGTATTCCAAAGCTTATAATATAGATTCAGGTTCATGATGAACATGTATACTATATCTGGCACATTAATCTCATTCGGTTGGTGTACTATTTGCGTGTATATAGATATACCCATAAATTGTGCTAAGATTTATATTGACAATATTTGAACATCCGAATGTTCTTATTCACAAAATTTTTTGTAATCATTTATAAAAGTTAAAAAATATTACAAACCTTGGATTTAGTTCTTTTGCTGAAAGCATAGACACAATAGCTTTGTTTTTAAATGAGAAAACCTGCAGTTTCTCCATGTCTGAAAAGAAATTTTAATAAACTGATTATTTGTCTGCACTTTCTCAAACCTTTCAACTGCATATTGTGTTTATCATTTACAAGAACTAGTTAATCAAGATCAAATTATTTATTGAAATCCACATATTTTAGACAAAATGTATGTTCTACAAGGGTCTCGATGGTCATAGCTTGGATAACAAACACTGACTGAGTATTTAGTAACAAATGCCACTTAAATAAAATTGACAAATTTACCATTTTGATAATCGAGACATGTAGATAAACTCATCATAGATACCAGGACTAAATTTAGTATATACGCCAGACGCGCGTTTTGTCTTCAAAAGAGTCATCAGTGACGCTCGAATCCAAAAAAGTTAAAAAGGCCAAAAAAAGTACGAATTTGAAGAGCATTTGTAGAACCTATATTGAGACTCTTACTTAATACATAGATTAAACGAGGTCAAAGTGTCCTGCTTGTGAAGTTTCCTCTTTAAACTTTCGTCTTTAATTCCTTGTCGGTAATAATTTTTGAGAGGCTCGGTCTTATAAAAAGTAGGTATTTTCTGTCAAAAAGAATCAATTTGTAATGGTCTCCATTTCATATCAGATAACGGAACTCAATTGGGAGTTGAAAAAATCTTTCAAATTTAGACAGCGTCTTGCAAAAAAGCATTATCCTCCCGGCAGCTTTTTTTGCATTCGAAGCAATACTTTTGGTGTCTTTATTACATTTTGGCGCTCTATAGCCTTTTAAAACCAGGCTTAATTAACCATTTTCTACATTAGAAGATGTCTGTACCAAGTTCAGAATACGAGACTTGTTATCCATCCGTTTGATGTTTCAGAGCTTTTGATTTTGTCATTTGATAAGGGACTTTCTTTTTTGAAATTTCATCTGAGTTCAGTATTTTTGTCATTTCACTTTTTTTTTCTTGTATTAAAAAAAACTTTGTTGGAAAAAAAGGTTATTATTTTCTGCCAATGTCAGTTTTTACTGGTTAAATGATGTAATATCCAAGAAGTATTATAACGAAACTTATCAAAGATACCAGGATTAAAATTGTATACCCCTGACGAGTGTTTCGTCTATCAATGTCGTCCAGTCAAAAACCTTAAAAAAGAGTTATATTAACATACAAAACTACAACCTACCAGTGAAGTATTCTGGTTCTGCTGATTCTGTAGAATTAGCAATACTTGTGTTTGAATTATTTCCAGTGTCGAATTGTACAGGTAATAAATCTGTTTTTACATCTGTAAATAGCCACATTTCAAACTAAACAACAAAATTATAAGACAAACGTGCTTTGTTCTTAGATTTCGATGACAAATTAGTAAAAACAAAATCAATGAAAAAGTAACCTTCAAAGAGTTTTTTGAAATTTAAATATGTCACTAGTTTCGAACTATGAGCACCTGGGTGCTCAATTATAGATAATATTGGACGCTCAACTCTTTTAATACTTGAGAAAGGGAAATAATATATGTAGTAATAAATTTTAAATCAGACAATGTAGAGATAATTATGGTCTATTCATCCGTTCTTTTAATTCTTCTAATTACATATATAAAACTTAAATATCTTCTTGTTCTTTTTTATCACCATTCTTTTAATGATGTTGTGTGCACAGCAACATTTGCTTTGTTCTCAACATTGTAGGTAGTCACGAGATTAATGGCATTTACATACTGCATATATGTATATGTTGAAGATACACATTTGTCTAATTGTTACCCGATTGATTTTCCCCCGATCGTTTTGTTTTAAGTAAACTGGTGGTGTGTGTGGTCTCCGTTCTTTATTAGTCAAAGTGCAATTCCTTCCTTTTGCTAGATTTCTTATCGTGACGTCCCCAAAATACAGATTTGTTGGGATTAATTTCATTAGAAAAACAGATTCAGTCACAGAAACTTGGCAATTCGGTATTTCTCTACACATGACAGTTGAATTTGATAATACTAAAAAAGGAAAACAAGCTATCGTATCACCTTGATGTAGTGATATACTCTATATATATCTTACCTATCGACTCTGTAGTATACTTGAAATCAGGTTCCATGTACAGAACACTTGAGATGCTTCTTGATATAATCTGATTTATTTTCAAGAACTATGGTGCTGCCTTCATATCCTAATCATAACATATAATGCATATCGATCACCAAATTATAATTGAGCATAGATTCTTATAAGTCTACATCTATGTATTAATTTTTAGTTGTATCTCAATGTTAATTATAATTACTTTTCGCTATAGAATTATCAAAGATTTGATGAAAAATCCTGCAAAATGCAAATACAATAAAGTAAGATTTGTAAATTTACATAAGTATATTGCATGATTTGGCATGCCGTGGAGAGAAAAATTATCAATAAGGAATATTACAATATGAAGAATATTCAATCTTATATAAATATAGGAAGATGTGGTGTGAGTGCCAATGAGACAACTCTCCATCCAATAACAATTTCAAAAAAGTAAACCATTATAGGTCAATGTTATGTATTAGTTAATGCAGTAATATTTCGTTTCATTAAGGGAGATGCATACAGGTTCATATGATATGCACACACATTGGTACTTTTCAGCAGGGTGGTACATTTATTTATTTCACTAATTGTAATTTCGTGGAATGTTTTGAAATATTTAATTTCACCTGTTTTTCTTCCCATGTTGATTGGTTGGCTGCGAACAACAGCACGTTCATCAGATCTATGAGGGACTGAAATAAACAACATCATGTTCATTATATCTATAAGTGACGGAAATAAATTATTATATAATAAGTAAGTGTTTTGTTTTGTAAGACACAGTAAACAACATCACGTTCATTAGATCTATAAGTGACTGAAATAAATAATTATATAATAAGTAAGTGTTTTGTTTTGTAAGACACAGTAAATAACATCACGTTCATTAGACCTATAAGTGACTGAAATAAATAATTATATAATAAGTAAGTGTTTTGTTTTGTAAGACACAGTAAATAACATCACGTTCATTAGACCTATAAGTGACTGAAATAAATAATTATATAATAAGTAAGTGTTTTGTTTTGTAAGACGCAGTAAACAACATCACAATGAACATATTGAAATAATAACAATATAATTAGTATAATGTCTTAAAAGATTAAAAACGTACGACAATAATTAGGGACACTAAAAAAATAATGTAGTTATCTCGAATAAAAGCCTGTTTCCTCTTGACAAAAAGATAAGTGTAATGATGATATAATTTCACCAGAAGTGTCAAATACTAGTATTGAAAACTCTCAAGTTAAGAGTCCGCCTGAGTGCACAAATGATCTAAAATATAACGTACTTTAAATACTATACATAATTCTAATGCAATTTGGATGTAAAAAAAAATTTCATTGGCTCAAAGTGGCCGTCAAATCCACAGTTGACCAGGCGTAACTAAGGAGGGACCCGCCATTTTGAATTGATGAATCAACAAATGTTCGATTACTACTATATAATCAAAAATAAAACAACACCTACCTCGAATTCGCCGTTTTAATGTAATTTTATCCGAATTTGAAGCGTACAGGTAACGTAACAACCTCCAGTTTGTAAGTTTTCATTTGTATTACGTCACGTTTAGCCATGACGTCTTTGTGCCAAACTCATACATGAAGTTTCGCGGATTTTTTTTTATTTGACAAATTTAGACATTTTTTCAAGTTTTATCGTATTTTTTCATTTTTGTAATGCATAAGAATCAGAATAACAGTACTGTAGTTAAAGAGTTGCCATCGTCAATTTTGATTTGACGGTCGCAAATCTACGTTTTACTGTCTCAGCTACGCGCGCCAGTAAAACTGCATTTGCGACCGTCAAATCTACAATTGACGGTGGCAACTCTTCAACTACAGTACTGTTATTCCTTAATTTCCTGCGACTGCTATCAAACAGTCATAAAAAGTATCTAATATTCAGTGACTGCCCAATTATCAGAGAAACATAACAAATAAGGAACCAATGTGAATTTTGGATTCACTTTATTCTGCCTATTAACCTTTTTCAAATTTAGAGTCACCGATGAGTCTATTGAAGACAATGTCTAACGTACAAAATTATACACCTGGCATTTTTAATGATTTTTTTTTTAATTATACATCTGGTATTTTTAATGAGTTTTTTTTATGTGGGACCAAAAACACCACCAAATAATACATGTGGTCACCTATAATTGGTTCTAGAAGTTTATCTGCAGAATAAACTCCTTGCACGATAGGAAATCAAAATGTAAACACTCTTTTAATGTAACGATGAAATGAAGATGCATATATCTTGCATGGTTCTTCTTTTTCAAAGAGATTCGAAATTCCTTACAGGTACATGTATATGTACATGTAAAGTTTTCAAGTTATGGTGGATATTATTTTATTTAAGAAAATTATAATATACAGGACTAAGTAACTATCAACCTTCAAGGTAAAATTGTCACGTTATGGTGGATATTTGCTTATTTAAGAATATTATAATATACAGGACTAAGTACACAACCAACTTTCAAAGTAATCTTGTCATCGCGGGCTGACAATTGTGGGTATTGTTCCAAATGTCTCAGTAACGAACGAAGA
Source organism: Mytilus trossulus (assembly GCF_036588685.1). NCBI lineage: Eukaryota > Metazoa > Mollusca > Bivalvia > Mytilida > Mytilidae > Mytilus > Mytilus trossulus. Next base: position 96,159,366 of record NC_086373.1, read on the forward strand.
ATGCTAACAGCTAAATCAACATCGCCAGAATATAAGTGGTTATTATTTCTTCTTATGATAAACTCACATAATTGATCGTATACGTACTTAATGGTTGTTTGCTGATAGCCAAGCCGAAGCATCTCAAGCTGGAAGATAATACAGTAGTATAAGTAATAGTATATCATTATATCACCAGGATAATTATAACATCGATCGAGTGTAAACGGATTTTTAACGGATTTCCACTAAAGCAAAAAGCAAATATCTGCATGTGTACAAACCTGTCTTGTTTAAAGCAAATATTCAGAATATAAGAATTGCTTTTATCTAATATGTTTAATTGTGCACAATTATGTCTTTTTTAAACTTTCTTTTATTTACGAAAATGAAAATTAACAAATATATCAAACTCCAACGTTAATTGAAAAAAGAGGAAGTTCATCAAACCTAATAAAACACAATGCTTGGCTATATCAACTAAAAGAACAAATAGAAACGAACTGTCACATACTGGACTTGACACAAACATTTTTCGAACAATGGTGGATTGAATCTGCTTTTATTCCTAGATAAACCTTCAACTTTATGACAGTTGTCCAAAGATCCGTCATTTTGAAAAAAATTGTGGGAGCAACCCAAACAAGACATTTTTGGTTTAAGTTTCAATAAACGAAAAATACCCTTTGCTGTTATTTTAAACCAATGGAAGTGGTCCCAATTGAAAGTAGAACTTACCAGGGAGTTAAATTATATTGCTTACCTTGTCATAAACCTCATAGACTAAGTATACAGACTGACATTTTGCATAGTTTGGTTCAGCCCAGGTACAAGTCTCACCTGTGCACACACATTGTCTTGTAGCATATCCTACAAATCAAATATAATATTCAGATGAAAATATAAAAGAATGAATATTATTGGAACACGTTGATATATAAAAAGAACAACATATATTTACACAGATTAATTCGTAGTGCACTATGTATTAATTCAACTGATTTTGAATTAATCGCTGTACATATCTGTACATCAAACTAATAAACTAAACTGGGTTATCGGCCATTGTTACAAACAAAATTGTAAATGAAGAAATTAGTTGCTGGTGACTTATCGGTTTGTAATGATTTCACATCGTGCTTCTTGAATTTTGTTAAACTGGAAACAATAAAACAGTCATCACAGAAAACCATTTAACTAAACCTAAGGAAAACAATATAATATTAACAACAAAGACATTTTAGTTTTTGTTAAAACTGCAGTATTGCAATTAAAACGGTATTTATATAAGGTTTTTTTTAACAAAACACAGATATCGACGGTGACTTAACCAAACATAGCATTCAAGTTTTAAGCTTAACCTCTGAATAACTCTGTTTTTTTTTAATTGTATGTCATGTAAATAAAGGCAACAGTAGTATACCGCTGTTCAAAACTCATAAATCCATGGACAAAAAACAAAATCGGGGTTACAAACCAAAACCGAGCGAAACGCATTAAATATAAGAGGAGAACAACGACACAACACCGAAACGCAACACACACAGAAACAAATGATATTACTTCGTACGGACCAATGGTTGCTTTGGGGTGGAATAACCTCCATAATTGTGCATGAATTGTTTTAAGAAGCGCCAAAAGTATACTACAATCTGTCGATACCTGTAACTTGGCTTTGCACAATGTCATGTTTTTCTCTGGCTGTTTATGACGTCTTTACACTAAATCCATTGGATGTTGGATGTGTACGGATTGATTGTTTAGTCTTAGATGCATGATTTTTTTATTAGTTGTTAGAGACTTTGAACTAGCTGTTTGATAACTGCATGTACTCTCAGATCTGTTAATTTTGTCTTTTTGTGTCGGGACGTATAAGTACCCGGCCACGTCGACTTGTATTTTTTGTCCATCTAATGAGTTAAGCCTTTTTCAACTGATTTTTATAGTTCGTTCTTATGTTGTACTGTTATACCACTGTCCCAGGTTAGGGGAGGGTTGGGATCCCGCTAATATGTTTAACCCCGCCTCATTATTTATGTATGTGCCTGTTCCAAGTCAGGAGCCTGTAATTCAGTGGTTGTCGTTTGTTTATGTGTTACATATTTCTTTTTCGTTCATATTTTTACATAAATAAGGCCGTTAGTTTTCTCATTTGAATTGTTTTACATTGTCTTATCGGGGCCTTTTATAGCTGACTATGCGGTATGGGCTTTGCTCATTGTTGAAGGCCGTACGGTGACCTATAGTTGTTAATGTTTGTGTCAATTTGGTCTTTTTTTGGATAGTTGTCTCATTGTCAATCATATTTCTTTTTTATATATAACATTTCATACTGATAAACCTTAACTTAACCTTTTGGTAACTAGCCATAGTTAGAGTTTAATATCGATAAACTTAGCCTGAATACACGAGCCTATGTGAACTTCGCTGAGGAAATAATTAACAAATCAAAAATGTATTTGTTATTTATCTAAATTCTAAACGAAGAGTATATTACAGCTGCTATTTGAAAGGGTCCTTCATCAGATAAAAAAAAATATCGAGATCTAATGAAACTTGCCGAAGAAAATGTTGTCGATGTATATCGCAATGTTGAATGCCTTGGTTAAAATATCAGATATACAACATACAACATAATTCATGGGAAAGATATCGAAGAAACGTCGAATCTAACCAAAATTACCAAAAAGACTGGACAAGTGTTTTATTGTTCTTCATAAAGTCCAGGTATGGATAATTTTAATTAATTCTAATAGTATCACTATTTTATCACAAGCCCAGTAGTCAGCACTTTCGCGCTGACATGAATTATTATTGATATGTTTATATTAATAAACTAACTGTTTACAAAATTTAGAATTTTTTTAAATACTAAGGCTTTTTTACCTCAGGCATAGATTACCTTAGCTGTATTTGGCAAAACTTTTAGGAATTTTGGTCCTCAATGCACTTCAACTTCGTTTTTTATTTGGCCTTTTAAACTTTTTTTGGATTCGAACGTCACTGATGAGTCTTTTGTAGACGAAACGGGCGTCTGGCGTATATACGAAATTTATCTATGATGAGTTTTTTTAAAAAGCCAATGGTAAAACGAACTGTACCTATCTTGAATGGAAAAGACTCTTTAAAACTTTTTTACAAATCGATTGATTGTTTAACAACTGAGGTAATGGTGTATTAATTGTGAGAATCGCACCTTTACACATACACAGTCATGTTAATTTGGTTTCAACGTCACAAGACTCTATGTTACATTTCAATTACCAAACTGCAATACAGGAAGAGTTCACTTGTATACACAATTCACTTGATTTGAATTTTTTAGAACATAAAGATATCCTGTTAACACCAAACCAAGATTATAATTAGAGACTATATATAAATATGTGGAATTTCCGTTCTCACTCTAATACTCGATACTCTTTGATAGAATATTGTAATAATTAACACCGACTGAAAACAGTCAAATATATTTTGGGTTATTGTCAATTTTTTCTTTGAATATACAAACAGTTTCAAACTTAACCCTTCATAAAGTTAAAAAGATTGATATAATTGATGGAAAAAAATAATGTTTATATTTTAATATATTCTGTGTATTTTCCTGGATACTCAGAAAGTATTTCACAGGGATATTTTATTACAATGAAGGAAAGTTGTAACAAGCAATTTGAAGAATAAAGAATATTTATTTATTGTTAAAAAAAAAGTTTCAAACTTAACCATGCATCAGTTTACAAATACATACAACGATATAACATTTATTGGTTGAATTTATCAACTCGCAGTTAACTGCGACTACAATACAAATATGTGAGGACTATGAAAAAAGGACTTAGTATTGAAGTCATTTCAACTACATTTTTGTAATCATTATGATTACTAAAACATCAAATTTGTTACTTCAGAATTTGACTAATAGTTTAAGCTGATTTCACAACGAAAGAAATTCCTAATCCAAAGCAATTTGTGAAATAGTGGGTATAGATTAGAACCATAGCCGTTTAATTGAAATAAGTTCAAACAAATGAATTTACAACTCCAAGAACAATTCATAAAGAAAGTTAATAAATGCATATGTTTACGCACATTCAAAATTGGAATTATAAAAAAACAAAAAAAAACCTATGTAAACAAAAATATAAACTTCCGTTTGCAAATAACAATACAAAGGAATAGTTATCAAAATTTTAATTCAAGTATCATTTTTTCGTTTTAATAAAATTATGGTTAAATCATATTAGGAATGTTTAATAATTAGCACTATTAATAGTTATCAAAAGTACCAGGATTATAATTAAGTACGCCAGACGCGCGTTTCGTCTACATAAGACTCATCAGTGACGCTCATATCAAAATATTTAAAAAGCCAAACAATTGCAAAGTTGAACAGTATTGAGGATCCAAAATTCCAAAAAGTTGTACCAAATACGGCTAAAGTTATCTATGCCTGGGATAAGAAAATCCTTAGTTTTTCGAAAAAGTTTTGAAAACAGGAAATTTATAAAAATTACCACATTATTGATATTCATGTCAACACCGAAGTGTTGACTACTGGGCTGGTGATACCCTCGAGGACGAAACGTCCACCAGTATTTAAACGTTTTTCGCGAGCAAACCAAGAAAAAGAAAATTCATTTCCATTAAGCTTCACTTACCATAGTACAGCCTTTGTGAACATTAGGAGTGTTAACATAGTGGAATATTGTCTACCACTTACCAACATTAATTGGACCATAAACACTAAAATCTAAATTAAGCAATGCCTCTTCTATTATGACAAACAAATTAAAATTAACTAAATCTACTGTATGCCGAACATGATATGCGGTCTGTACCATTCTCAGGTTTAACGCTGGAAATGTTACGGATAAAAGGAATCATAATGCATTTGATAAGATATAAAAGAAAGAAACGAGAATAACAAAATTCGAATTTAAATCACACTATTAGTGTACAAGGTATAATCAATGATATATATTCATTAATTTTTTCCGAACAATTACTGTGTTAAATAGTATGAAACTGTGTTTGAACTGTAATTTTACTGACCTCATCTATAAAACGATATAACTTTAAAAGGAGCCACACGATAAAAGTAGCCGCGTCATCAATTTTCATCTTTTATATAGGCTTTGGATTTCAAATATTTTGGCCACGACCATCACTGAAGAGACATGTATTGTCGAAATGCGCATCTGGTGCAGAAAAATTGGTAACGTAATGTTATTACTACCACTGGGTCGATGCCTCTGCTGGTGGACTGTTAGTCCCCGAGGGTATCACCAGCCCAGTAGCCAGTACTTCGGTACTGGCATGAAAATACGGATTTTTTGTGTTATTGAAATTTGCTGTTACAAAATGTTAGAAATTATTATAAATTAAGGAATGTATCTCCCTCATGCAAAGCTCTGATTCCTTTTAGGATTTGGCTATACTTTTGGACCTTTTGGATTATAGCTCTTCATCTTTTATATAAGCTTTGGTTTTCAAATATTTAGGCCAGGCACGAGCATCCCCGAAGAGACATGTTTTGTCGAAATGCGCATCTGGTGCAGAAAAATTGGTAACGTTAATGTTATTACTACCACTGTGTCGATTCCTCTGCTGGTGGACTGTTAGTCCCCGAGGGTATCACCAGCCCAGGAGCCAGTACTTCGGTACTGGCATGATAATACGGATTTTTTGTGTTATTGAAATTTGCTGTTACAAAATGTTAGAAATTATTATAAATTAAGGAATGTATCTCCCTCATGCAAAGCTCTGATTCCTTTTAGGATTTGGCTATACTTTTTGGACCTTTTGGATTATATCTCTTCATCTTTTATATAAGCTTTGGATTTCAAATATTTTGGCCACGAGCATCACTGAAGAGACATGTATTGTCGAAATGCGCATCTGGTGCAGAAAAATTGGTACCGTTAATGTTATTTCATCGTATTTCAACGTTTAAAAAAAAATAAATGCAAAGCCAACAGCCTAGATAAAAGATAAATAGAAAAAGGTAAACAAAAGTAAACAATACACAGCCGAACTACCAATTTAAAAACAGTAAATAAAAATTCGCAAGTTAAGACATTTGTTACACATAATGCTCATATAGCAAACACGCACATAAGTAAAAATATAAATGATAAAATTGAGAATGGAAATGGGAATGTGTCAAAGAGACAACAACGCGACCATAAAAAAACCCAGCAAAGGTCACGAACAGGTCTTCAATGTAACGAGAAATATACCACAAGCACGGGGACAAGTTCTACTGCAACCAATTACCTAAAGCAGCAAACCCCACAGTCACTTCAAAATTATACCTGACTTGCTTTTAATTAAAAACCAAACAGCAGCCTGGAGAAAATGAATGCAAGATTTCTTAATCTGCTTTTGGAATCAACTATAACTTTATCAGTGGAACGTGTTATTAATCATTTGAAATATATAATTAGTTATGTTGTATTATAAATGAGGAATAGTTTTGTTTTATCTGTGCACGTACTTTAACCTATAATGGTTTAATTTTTAAATTGTTATTTGGATGGAGAGTTGTCTCATTGGCACTCACACCACATCTTCCTATATCTATGTAGTATGGAATTTGATTGCCGTCATAACTATGTGAATGCTTATAATATTACACTCTTAATATTGGGTTGACATGCATCAGTACGGTATCTGTTTTCCATTCACATGTTTCTGAATTTCGGCTTTAGGTAGCAATGTACAGTTAGAAGTTTAGTTTCGCATTATGGCCATGGTGAATTTTTTAAATATGAAAGTATTTGGACAATAAAATTGATTTTTAGATAATTGAAGAATAATATAGCCTTCTTAGTGGGTTTATATGAACATTTAAATTATTTTTTTGCATGTTTTATAGGCAATTTATTTGTTTGACAGTCCGTATTTTCCTATCCGTACCGCCCATAGGTTCATAAATTATTTTAGTGTTTATCAACAAAGATTTTGCGCTCTTTTCGTGATCTTTTCAATTCAATTTTATGGAAAAACGATGAAAAACGATGAACATATGATTTTTTTTGGACCACTTGATATATATCAACCTATGGTTTCAGGAAAGGTATCACTGTAATTGATTAAAATTTTCATTTGGACTAAATTTTGGAGACTTTTGTGACATGTTCACCTCCCTTTTTGCTATATTTGGTATCAAAGAAATGCAGATTGTTGCTATGGTTACACCCAAAATGGATTATATTTCACCATTATGACCATAAGAAATCAAATCTATATAAGGTTCTATTACTATAAATATATATATACATAACATAAATATTAAGCCATATTTGTTAGACATGAGGGGAAAGAGGGTGTTTAAAAATTATGAGTGTCAATTTGAAGTTTTTATCCCAACTATGTATTGCTACCTTGGGCTATTTATAATTTGCTTCATCTCAACTGAAGTTTGAATGTCGTAAAGCCGAAACAAAATGCAATTTTGATGAAGGATTGTGGTATCGAAAATAGAATTAGGAAACTTACAAGCATGCACACAATTACGAAGAGTAAAATTAGAAATTCAATCAAAAGAGATACGTTCTAGGGTAGTATTATGAAATGTTCCAGTTTATAGTTATGTCAATTTAAATGTCAATTGAAGGCATAAACAGAAAATGACCCTGGTATTCGGTTTATTGTGAAACCGTATATTTCGTCAGCATAGCCTGTAACATGAAGTGGTAAGGTAATGGCATACAGATATCTTTAGAATAAAGACATTCTACTAGTATGTATAAATATATGTTTTGTGGTATTTTAGGAAGTGAACACAGCTGACTCGTATAAATAATAAAACTGTATTAGAAATGCCACTTAATGCAAACAACTCTTCTAGTGCATATAACCTTACCTCCCGTTTCTGATGGACAGCGTTCTTTGTCAAAATGATTTCCTGCTGTTTTTGTCCACATAACTTGTTTATGATTACCTTTTTCCACATGTCATATTAGCAGCTGAAGCTAAAAGCAAATTGTATAGACATTATGTTGTGACTCCCCGTTTCAAAAACGTTGAAGTAATAATGTCATCTTGTCCAAGAAGAATATTGTCAGACTTTTTGTCGATTTATCATTAGTTGACATAATTAATATTGTTCGTCACTGTCCGACTAACAATGATTTAAATTTTACTTTATTTGTTCTTTTTTTTGCTATGCTTAGCCCTTATAGTTTATATTGACAGTAGACCAATTTAAAATCAAGAAAATGTACATCCCGCCTCCGTCTGCTAAATATTTTCTCGATATGTTAAAAACCCATTTTTAGACTTTGACTGTTTTCTGTTCTGTAGTCGGGGTTGTTGTCTATTTGATACATTTCCCGTTTCAATTTTCAATTTTATATGTATTTTATTTATTCATTAAACAGTAATAATGGTCTTAGTTTCAATAATGCAAACTTGTTAGAAAACTAAGGATACACAACCTTACCCTTTTGTACGAAGACATGTGAAGTAAATGTAAATGCGCCTGCTTTATTCTAAACGGTACAGGAGAAGTTTGCAGATTCATTTATCTTCCGAACAAAAAGTCTTGTTCCAGCTGGAAATAAATCTTCAACAATTTGATCTGGTTGTCCCGGTGGAATGAACGTTCTCCCACTGTGCCAAGTATAGGTAAAGTTTTTGGCAGTATCCTCAGGTGACATACATATAATACCCTTGCTCTCTCCCTCCACGACGGAAATAGACAAAGGATAAAGGTCAACCAGAGGAACTGTCAGCACATTTATCGATATCGATTTGTTTTCTGCTTTTTCACCATCTCGTGCTTCACAGGTAAATGTACCTGTCAGAAAATACAAAAAAAATATATAAATCTAAAGCTTTATCAACAAATAAGTTTCAAAAGTTTTGAAATTAAATTTTGTATATAACTTATTGTTGATTAATTATCAGGTGGTAGAGGATGGCGATGTTCAATTTCAAAAAGGTTAAAATGTTGAAACGATATCTAAACTCTTAAAGTAGTGTTCATTTTTCTTTAAATGTGCCTTTAAAGTAGGCTTAATTAAAATTGATAGCATTACACTAAATTTAAGGTAGGTTTAAGATAGGATACACATATTTGAGAATACTGATGTCGCCGACTCTATGATTATTTATTATAACTTGCCTCTATCTAATGGACTAACATGGTCAAATGTTATAACAGATCTCAGAATACCATCATTGCTTGCTGGAATTAACGTTTCTTGTGTACGTTTACGGAATAAGCTTACGTCAAAGCGTAAATCAAGTAAATATCCATCCTTGAACCATTTGAAGGTTATATTTGGTCGACCTCTAGCCACACATGATAGTGTCATACTTTTGTCTTCTAATGCTGTTAATCCTGATCCTGTGTCTACTCTCATTGTAAAACTCAGTAGATACAATTCTGAAGTTTAAGAAAAAAAATGATATGACTGAACGAAGCTCATACTCACTTTACATCTTTAAAAGACAAAGAATGAAAGATAGTATCATATCTAATGTATTTGAACATAACATATATGTAAAACGGCAATATACCTAAACAGATAATCAAAAATACTTTAAGATTACAAAACTTTAAACTTTTCGAAAAACTAAGGATTTTCTTATCCCAGGCATACATTACCTTAGCCGTATTTGGTACAACTTTTTGGAATTTTGGATCCTCAATGCTCTTCAACTTTATAATTGTTTGGCTTTTTAAATATTTTGAAATGAGCGTCACTGATGAGTCTTATGTAGACACAACGCGCGTCTGGCGTACTTAATTATAATCCTGGTACCTTTGATAACTATTCATGAAACTTATAGCGAAAGAGTTTATATCTCACAAAATGAACAAAAAAGGCAAGTTATGTATAGCAACATCGAGTTATTCATCAAAAGTACAAGGATGAGCGCTACTGTAATAAAAGCAAAGACTTTTTTTTTTAATATTTCTTAAACATTTCATGGTGAAATAATCTTTTTTTCAAAAGTAACTTGTATTTAGTACACCAGTAATTGAAAAAGTTTTCAACTGCTATTTTGAGCACAGTTATTTAAGAAGGCACAGATGGGTGCTAACCCAGAGGTTAGGGCTGTTTTGTTTTCATAATATATCATTTTAACGGAATTTCTTTTCATAAAATTGTTAAAATTATTCGTAACAGACATTTTTCTTTTTATCTCCATGCATAGATTGCCTATGCAGATGTGCAATTGTTTTTTTTTCTGTTTTTTTGTTTTTGTTTTCATTATTGTTGATCTTGATTATTGATTTGAACTTCCAATTTTTGTGTTTCAAGTTATACTGGTGATTATTTTGGAGATAGAATAATCACCTGACAGTTTTACACCTTGTATCTTTGGTGAGCTTTTATAACCATAGACCGATCGTTACCACGTTGCATCCTCGAAGTTTCACAATGATTTCTCTTCATTCAGACACAGATGTTCTTTTTTATTGTATTTTTCAATTTGTAAAGCTCATTTTCATCCTCATTGTTAGTTGTAATAATCCACTGAAAGTGAACCTTTATCAGTAACCATCATTTACACACTGGTTGACCGAGAAGAAATTTTGTTTCGTAATTCTCTCTGTAGACATGTTTTAGCGATCTTATATCTTTACAGCTTTTTTTGTTATTGTCTAATAATTTAATTTTGGATGTAATGCGTCTTCTGAATGGCTGACGTTATTTTTTTATGAGCCCATAGACATAATTTAGCCATGTGACCGTGACGTCATCAACGTTTTTTCATGGTTTACTACGGTTTTAAAAGGAATTTAGAATTAAATTATAAGAAATGACTGTAATATTTTTTCTATCTATTCGAAATAACATAAAGAATTTGGTGCACACTGTTAAATAACCCGCTTCTTCAGTGTGCACCAATTTTTTTATGTTATTTCTTCATAGACAGGAAAAATATTACCGTCATTCCTTAAATAGATTTGTGCAGTTTTGAACATTGGTCAACTACTGTTGTCTCAAAAGTATTTGAGTATCACTGACGAAACTAACGTCCGGCGAGTTGTCCCGATACCAAATTCACGCATGTGTACTGCAAATATCTACAGTAAAAACATCCGGTTACAAGTAAACAAATGACGTTCATGTAGATGAGATGAAATCTAATAATTTACATAAATAAAAGGGTACGATAGTGATTGTTTTTCAATCATAGTTTACAAATTAAATGATTCAGATGCTTAATTATGTTAAAGTCGGTGCCAGGAATCGGAATTTGGTATGAAATTATAATGCACAGAAACGAATGCGGCATACGGAGGTTCAATGATTTTAAAGTCAGCACCATTGGCCTTCAGAAGACTTGAAGTCTCCTTCCACCAAAAACGAATGTTAATTGATGTTAATGATAGTCCTTTAGTCCAATAGAGGTTGAAATAAAGAAGTACAGGTCACCAATGTTTTTTTCATTAGTATAACTTTTTTTTTAAAGTGCATTTTCCCCCACTGCATGACCACAAAAAAATTCTTCACTTCACTATTGAGCTAAAAGCACATTCTATTCTCAGTATTTCAATGAATCAGAAAATATTTGAGGCTACCTGGGGGTAAAGAATTCATGTTCTCTCGGTTTTTGGTTTATAACCCAGATTTGTTTTCTCTCAATAGAATTATGACTTTTGAATGTGGTTGTACTACTGTTGCCTTTATTATTATTATACTCCTATATTTATTAAGCTTTCGCCACATATTTCAATGATATGCTGTTTTGAAAGTTTAATTTTGGTTACTAATGAACAATTAATACCCTTTTTTATGAAAGTAAAGTTACTTTTACGAAAACAAACTAAAATCAGTATCTTCGAGGTTAAATGTTTTCTCGTGAGGTTAGAGGAGTTCAGCAAATATTGTTGGCTTCAAAATGTGTACTATGCATCATACACATGCATGCGTCTATAAAAACATCAAATTAACAAACAATCTTGTTTTACACGAAAACATTTTTTTCCTTGATATTATGCTACTAATCAAAGTTTATCAAGCATTTAAAAAAATGTTTAAAAAAAATGTAAAATCACAAAAGTACTGTGATAAACATAACTCAAAATTGATAATAATTTCTTCATTAAGAATTATATAAGTATTGTGGCTATATTTCAATCAGTGCAATGCAGTATTTCACTTTAGCTCGAGATACGCAACTCATCTTTAAAACAACACAATTAGTGTTAGTCACATGCAAGTATATTTACTCACTAGTCGGTCTACAATAGTTTGAATTTAATTACACATAATTTTATCTGCTTAAAGAACAGATAGTAACCCAATCGTTGATCAATCAAAGATGCTAAATATTTACCTCAATGCCCAATAGTAATTCATTAAACAGTTAATACATCTGGTAAAGGAAGTGGACTTCTAAAACTCATTGGCCAAAGTATTATAAGACACTATTGCTTAAATTCATAAACCCATCTTTCGAGAATAATCATACAGCTTCCCGACTAGAAAGCAGTGTATACCTGTGTATGGAATCCTCCATAAATATAACAGCCTTAGGAATCGGAACGAACTGTTTAAAGAATCCCCGTTGCGAATTACTTAAATACATGTTTGTAATTTATAATTCCCTTATTCCAAAATTCGAATGGTTTTAGAAATTTGGAATCGGACTCCAGTATAAGTTGCATTTCGAATGTTTTGTGAGTCGGAAGACATTAAGCAGATTAGTTCCTACTTTGAGGCGAAAGATTTTTTTTAATGTATAAGACATCTTTCGAAAATAACTGCTTTGAGAATATCAATCGTTATATTACAACTATTGGAGAGGGACAATTGTATGCGGTCAAAACCTTGCCATGGCTTTTGGGGCTTTGAATAAGAGTGTCATAGTTTGGCTCATTTTGGCTCATCTTAGAATGTATGTACTAATTTAACATGTATAATGTAAACTGGATAAGAAAATATCATTAAGCTGAAACCAAGCCAAAGAATAAGAGAATTTTTTTTTAGAATGTTACTGTCATATCATGCTTCACTCATTCATCTTATGTGTTGCACTCAGATAAATAATTTCATCCAAAACTCATTGTCCATTCAAATGAAACGATAATATTTGTTTATTCCATTCAGCACATTCTTTATCTTTCTTGAATATTTTACCTGGTACGGATGTTATTTGTAATGTTTCCATATCCAAATTAACTCCCTCTAATCTCCGTAACACTTCCGGTAAGTTGCTGTCTAATATTGATCTTTCAAGTGATTCTATGTATAGTCTTATATCAATGTAGTCTTCTGAATCTTGTCTGTTGATTGAAATTGTATATAAAATACTAACAAATAAATAATTTTGGAAAGTTGAATGTACGCTTTTCAAAATGGCCTATGATTAACATCTTGTCTTTTTTTGGTAACATTTTTGCTCAACGTTTTTGCGGCTTACTAGAGAGTTCCAATCTGATCAGAATGTAGCTTGATCGACCTTTGCTAATTGTGCTGTAAATCAAATGCATACAAAATTTTAATCCTGGTATCTATGGTGAGTTTATTTACAACCGCTGGGTCGGTGCCACTGCTGGTGGAGTTTTTATTCCCCGAGGGTATCACCAGCTCCATATTCAGCACGTCTGTGTTAACATGAGCTATCGTTGATATGTTTATAATCATAAGTTGATTGTCTACAAAACCTTTAATTTTTTAGATCAATATCTTGAGGGTTATTCACTTTTGTTGTGGAGGAAAAATAACGTCTTGCTAGTTTACATTCTTTATGATCGTAAGATAAAAGATATACGTAACAATAACGTTACGTTACATTAACAATAGTGTGCGCGAAAGTACGGGAAACAATTACGTAAGAAAATGATCTAAAGTCTCTTGGTCTATATTCACGACACACTAAGGTATTTCGACTTCCTGAATAGATTACGATACCTGTATTTGGCATAACTTTTAGGGATTTTTGGTCTTCAGTGCTATTCAACTTCGTACTTTGTTTGACCTTTTAAACTTTTTTGGATACGATCATTACCGATGGGTCTTTTGTGGACGAAACGTGCGTCTGGAGCATATACGAAATTTAAATACTGGTATCTAAGATGAGTTTATTTTCAAATTAATTGTATGTTGCAATGGTTTTGTTACTTACTGTATGGTTACGTTTTCTACTGAAAATATTTCTCTCTGTTGTAACATGATATTTATCTACAACAACCAAATCACAAATTATTGTAAAAGGAAATTACTATATAATAATTTAAGTTGACTTTTAAACAAGTAAAATCACAAAAACATCAGAACTCCGAGGAAAATTGAAAACGGAAAGTCAAAATCAAAGATTCAAAAACATTTTTTTTTTTTTTTTTAACAACATAAATAAATATTTATTTCAAATATTGGCTTGTTACAATATCATTCAAGAGTCCAAGCTCCTCCTGATGTTCCCTGTTATAATCCACTAATCACTCAGGGTGGTGATTAGTTGCAAAATACATATTACATTTTTTACATCATATATATATATATTAGATAATATCGATTAATCACGTAATATGTTTTCTAATAGTTGCTAAAACATTACTTTTAACCTTCAAACATACTCTTCTATTGAACTCATTGCGAAAAATTGAGTAAACATTGACATTTTTTGTCTTTTGATCAGATATGTAGTAGGCTTTATAAATTGAAAAGCCCACAATTGTTAAAAAATAGTTTAAGTCAAAATATTCTTCTTCAGAAGTTTTATATCCAAATACTAAGTGTCTTAGTTTTACCTTAAAAGTTATTTTACTGTTATTTAAAACTTCATTTATTTTATTCCAAAAAAGTTTTAAATACGGACACAGTATAAAGAAGTGATCATAATCTTCTTCTTGTGTACAAAAATTACAAGAACTATTGTTTACAATTTTCCACCTGCATAAAAGTTTCTTTGTAGGTAGAATATGTTGTAGTAATTTCCATCTAAAAATTCTAAGTTTATTTTCTTTTAAATATTTGAATAAAAATTTATATAGATATTTTTGATATAACACATCATCTATATCAAATATACGCAGCCATTTTTTGGGTCCAATAGCTGGTTCAATTTTTTTATTTATCAGAGACTTATATACAAGTTTATTTGTTAATGCTTCTAATTTTATAGGTAAACCATCCAATATAAATTGGTTTCTTTTTATATTAACAATACTTTTTATAGAATTTTCCGATTTTAAAATTGCTGCCCAGTCTTTTGGTATAGATTTCTTAACTAAATTAATCTCAGCCATCCAGTTTGATTTATTTTTTAGTTTATTTAAAATTATATCTTGAGAAATACAACCTTTTTCATCTATGATATCATTTACATAAATAAGATCGCTTTTAATCCAATATTTTAAAAATATAGCTTTATTTTCAAATTTAATAAATTTATTGTTCCATAATATTTGTTTTCTTATATCTGTAAATGTTTCTGGTTTTTTTGTTAGACCTCCACCAGTTAATTTCCAACATTTAATAATATCTTTATAAAATTCTGGGATGTTTTCAATGCTTTCGTCTGTCTTATCCCCACTGTTTGTTTGAAACACTAACCAGTTTGACCCAAAATTATAAAAATAGTGTTGAGGTATAATTGTCCAACTTCCTTCACAATCATTTACTAATCTTTTTACCCACATAGCTTTTAGAGCGGTGAAATAACTTCTGATATCTATCATATTCAAACCCCCCTTTTCATATGGACTAATAATTGAATTTCTTTTTACTTTATCTGGTTTATTATCCCAAATAAATTTAAAACAACTTTTTTCTATTTCTTTTAAAAATTTCTCTGGAACTCTGCAAGCAGATCCCACAAAAGTAAAAATGGGCACAATTAATGTTTTAATTATCAAATTTTTTCCAAAAATAGTAAGATTTCTTTTTTGCCAAGAATAAAATAATTTATTCATCTTTTCAATCTTATTTTCCCAATTTAGTTTATCACATTCCTCCGTACAATGCCCAAAGTAAATGCCAAGAGTCTTAACTGGACCATTGCTCCAGTTGATTCCCTCAATTTTGTCTTTACAAGATTTAAGTTTTCCTACCCATAACCCCTCTATTTTGTTTCTGTTTAATTTCAGCCCTGAATAAGAACCAAAAATTTCAATTTCATTCATAGCTACTTGAACATCATATTTAGAACAACAAAATAAAGTAGTATCATCTGCCAGTTGCGAAATTTTTATAGTATGATTTTTGCAATCTAATTTGACTCTGATACCTTTAAAATCAGTATTGCTTCTTAATCTGGAAGCCATAATTTCCACAGATAAAACAAATAATAATGCAGATAAAGGACACCCTTGACGTATACCTCTTGTGTTTTTAAAGACCTCAGATATCCAACCATTATTCATTACACATGTTTGAATATCACTATATAAAGTCTTAACCCATCTTATAAAAGATTCATTAAATCCAAAATGTTTTAAAACTGAAAACATAAAATTCCATTCTAGAGAGTCAAATGCTTTAGAAAAATCAACAAAGACTATAGCCCCCTCAATTTTGTATAAATCAGTAAAATCTATAATATCTTGTATCTGTCTAAGATTAAAACCAATAAATCTATTTTTAACATATCCAGTCTGATCTTCTTTAATCAGTTTTGGTAAGATTTTTTTCAATCGTTGTGCTAGAGCGTACGATAGAAGTTTCATGTCAATATTTAAAAGAGAAATAGGACGGTAATTATCTAGTGACAATGGATCACCTTTTTTAAATAATAGCGTTAATACACTTGTACGCTGTGAATATGTAAGTGTTTGATCTTTGTATCCAATATTAAGAATGTTTACTACTATGAACTTTAAGTTATCCCAAAATTTTCTATAAAATTCAACGGTTAAACCGTCTAATCCAGGGGATTTATTAAGTTTCATTTTATAAATAGCATCTGAGCATTCTTCTACTGTAATATCCCCATCGCAAATTGATTTATCATTTTTATCCATTTCTTTATCGAGTTTTGTCTCAAATATATATTTGTCGCTTGATGTTTTATCAGGGTTTTGCGTCGAATATAACTTTTTATAGTATTCTCTAATATTACTAAGTATATCACTTTGATCCGTTAAAATCTCACCATTTTCCCCTTTTAATTTATTGATTGACTTTTTTACCTGTCTCTGTTTTTCTAAACCTAAAAAGTACGAGTTATTTTTTTCCCCAAATTCAACCCATTTCTCTCGTGATCTTATTTGAGCACCTTTAGCCTTTTGTTCATAAATTTTGGCAATATTATTTTCAAGTTCTTCAATATCTTTATCTAAAACGTTATTCTCAGATTCTTGTTCATCTCTTATTTTCAATTTTCTTTCTAATATTTTTTCAAGAGTTCGTAAGTTTTCTCTTTTAAATTTTGCTTTAGATTTACAATAAGCTATAGTTGCCTCCCTTATCTTTATTTTAAATATATCCCATGCTAAACCAAGGTTTTTTAAATTACGATTACCCATAAAGCAGCTTTCCATTTCTTGATTAACTAATTGTATGTAGTCATTATCTTCTAATATAGAATTATTTATTTTCCAGTACCCCCTACCCTTTTCTGATGCACCTGTTCTAAACTTCATAAAAACACTTTGATGATCCGTAGAATCAATAACTGCAGGTTTAATTTTACAACATTCTACTAGTGGTATGAAATCTGAACCTATCAGAATCATATCAATCCTACTTGCCTGTGATTTATCTTTTCTTCGCCAAGTATATTGTTGTTTATTTTTATTTGAATATCTCCAAAGGTCTGTTAAATTATTTGTTTTTATTAAAGATTTTAAACTATTTACTGATTGGATATTTTTTACCTCTGAACGAGCATTTTTCCTGTCTATCGCTTTCATCGTATCATTGAAATCTCCCCCCATTATCGTAATTCCTATCCCTTGTTCTTTTAATGTATTATTTACTTTTTTGAAAAATATATTTCTATTACTTTTACAATTAGGTGCATATATATACATTAGTGTAAAAACGCTTTCATCAATTTCTACATTTAAAAGAATTAATCGTCCATCTACATCGTTATGTTTATTTATCAACTTATAATTCAGTGACTTTTTAATGAGAATAGCCACACCCCTACTAGAGGTCGTTCCGTGACTGCAAAATATATCGAAATTTGAATTATTTCTTATTTCTGTTTCTATGTTTTCATTAAAATGAGTTTCTTGTAGAAAACAGATAGAAGTATTTTGACATTTAATCCATTCAATTACTCTGTCTCTTTTAACTTTATTTTTAGTACCATTTACATTTAAACTACTTAAGTTTATTAGAAATTTAGATGCCATTTCAAAGTATATTTTCATATAATTGTATTACTTCCTCACAAAACTGTCCTTGCCTGCAAACAATACAATTAAAACACATGTTTATAACAATCATATAGAAATCAACAATGCATATCACTCTACTTCTATAAACATAAAAAGTACAATTCATCAAGCTACCTAAAATTACAGGTAGCAAATAAAACACGCTACCTGTGAATTCGGCATTTAATTTACCGGCCTGCTTTGACCTTGTTTTGTAAAAATCAATAGACAATAAAATTGACACTGAAATAATCAACATCCACGTGTGATTTGTTACAGCCTTACAATGACTATTTGAATGGATATATCTGGTTGATATGCGTGTCTTATTCACATTATGTGTGTGCATACTTTTATTTGAAAAAGTGAAATGGAGAATGTAAACAAATTTAGGATAATAACGTATGTCAACTACATCGTTTGCTTTTAAAATTGTGTTGGCTATGCTTACTAAAAAAGTAAACTGTTCGCAAGATATTTTACTTGTATCTATTAGGAAGTTTAAAGGAATATTCAATAGTGCATATCGTGGATTTATTACATGTACCGCAACATTCAAATATGCTTCAAAAATATATTTTATTGAACTACAAATACAGTATAATCTGTATGGATGAATACGCTGACATTGAGGTAAGTATTTATACATTCTAAACAGTGAAAAATTGAATATTAATATTGTATTCAGTGTTCTACTTAATGTCAACAATCGTTCATTTACTATTAATAGCACACAGCATGTGTATACTTGCGCTAAAAATAGCGCAGATAAAAACCCACTTACTAGTAGTATGATAAATATATAAATAAATATTCGCTGTTCGATTTTTTTCAGCGATTGACCAATAGTAAACACAATAGTTGTAAATAATATTAAAGCAATAATGCACATCGTGCATACATGCATTTCATGAGATACTTCATTGAAATCAAAAATAGTTGGTAATATATTTCTTCTTGACATATACATCTCACACTTTATATATCTTTTGTTATAGCTTAGCAAAGCCTTAAATAGAATAAAGGTTTTGAGTTTGCATTTATAAAAACATGCACATGAGTTGCATTTATGACCAATAGTCAACTTCACAATCAACAACATCAACACATTGAAGTTAACTCTTATAAAGAGCTGAAAACTTTTTTTAGTATTCATTTTAATTTTTTTTTTTGGGTTTATATTATACATGTATATAGATAAAAGATCATTGTACTATAATATTTACATTAAAATATTTTACATTGTCTATATGACTACAATTATTAAGCTTTGGCCTTCTTGGGGCCATTATTACCAGTAGTTCTGTCATGTAAGTTCTCTGGGGGTGTAGGCGGGGTATGATGTTGAGACAGATTCCTGCGTTGACTTTGCGGTGTGTTCATAAATTTGTCTATATATGATTGTGCTTTGTCAGAATTGCTTGAACTTGTCTCATTCATACTAGCCTTTACCTTTCCTGGTTTTGCTGAATTTGTCTTATTTGCATTGTTTGAACTAGTGTCTGTTGTTTTTGTATTTCTACCTTTTGGTTTGTTTGCCACATTTGTTTTTGGGTTTAGTTTCTCAGTCTGTTCAGTTGACTGAGAATCATCTACTGTAACAGATTCATCTGTGGTCACTATTTGTTCTTTGTTGCTTACTACTTGGAATGCATTAGGACAATCCATCATTTTGTGGCCTGGTAATTTGCATTTTCTACACACCCAATCATTTGGGCAGTCATACACAAAATGACCCACTTGCAAGCATTTATAGCATGGTTTTGTATTGCCATCACTGTAAGAGCCTCTGTTTTCAAATTCAGGTTGCCCACTATGCATTACTATGGCCATGTATTTGCCTATTTGTAAACTTCTAGCTATAGGTTTGTCTAACAACTTACTAATAATAATTCTGTCTCCAGTTTGACAGTTGGTGATTTTGCCTTTTACCCTTAACCGTTTTCTATTAAGACTCTGTATGTCACAACCTTGTAATGTAAGGGCTCTATGTATTTGACCATCATCAGCTGAAATCGGCACATTTTTCACTATAATTCTGATGGTATCTGGTTGTAAAATGCCTGGATTTCGGGGATTTTGAGAGTGCAGGGGAACTTGTCTGCCACGCAAGTTCATTCCTGTCACTAACAGAGACAGTTTGTCCTCCTCGTTATCCATGTAAATGCGCCACATATCACGGATTCTCTGAATACCTTTTATCCGTTCAGCTGGAATTTTTGTATCAATGGCGTTGTATATTTCTATGTTCGTAAGCCATAGGGGTCTCGGTGGTTTAACAGAACCAAATACATCGGTATCTGTCAGAAATATGGGTTTTATGTAGTCACTTGGATCATGTGATTCATCTGTAGTATAATCAGCCCCAACTGTTTTGTTTTGGTTTGTGTTGGTGTTTGTATTTGACAGTACATCAGAATAGGACGCCATATTTGTTTTGTTTTGATTTGAAATGTCTACCTCGGGGTCTAACAACTCTTCTTGCATACCTTGCATGTCTTCCATAAGACGTTTAAAACGATCTTTTGACATCTTTTTAACTAATGCCTCAATTTCTGGTTCCATCATGTATTTTAACTTTAAGAAAATTATATTTTTTTCTGGAGCGGTATCTCACTAAGCCTTAGCCATAAAGGGACATCACTCATTCAAAAACATCAAACAAATTGATAACAACTGTCATATCCCTATTTTGATACAGACATTTTCTTTTGTAGAAACTGTTCTCTTTGACTATTTTGTTCTGTTGGACGACTGTCTTATATTGAATTGTGAATTTGAAAATCCAATAACTTGTTCCTTTTCTGATTACATGCAGTGAACTTCTTTTCATTGTTCAAATGTATCTCAAGGCAATATGAATATAAAAATGTCAATAAATTTCAGCGTCAATAAAAGAATAGACTTACTTTCTGTTGAATAGTATTACGTTCTCCTGGAGTCAACAACGTTGAACTGTTTTGCAAATCACATCTAATGTCATATTTTTGACGATCTGAAAACATATCAAATATAAATATTATCATTTGTGGGTATCATTTCAACTCACCCAGGCAATGAGACTGGTGATGGTGTTATTTTCATTTCCATTTTATGCTTTTTTTTTGTAAATTAGTTGTGAAATTGAAGGTAGATCCCGAAATGCACTTTTTTGCACACTACACTTTACTTTAAAATACTGATATGGTTTACCTTTAATATGATCACACGTTCTTTTATCTCTGATTAGTCAAAATCCATGGTTACAGCTACTTACAATATGAACACATGTTCTTTTGTCTCTGTTTAGTCCAAATCCGTGATTACAGCTACCTACCGATATGAACATACGTTCTTTTATCTCTGTTTAGACTAAATCCATGGTTACAGCTACTTACCAATATGAACACGCGTTCTTTTATCTCTGTTTAGTCTTAATCCATGGTTGCAGCTACCTACTAATATGAACACACGTTTTTTTTTTATCTCTGTTTAGACTAAATCCATGGTTACAGCTACTTACCAATATGAACACGCGTTCTTTTATCTCTGTTTTAGTCTAAATCCATGGTTACAGCTAATTACCAATATGAACACACGTTCTTTTATCTCTGTTTAGTCTTAATCCATGGTTGCAGCTACCTACCAATATGAACACATGTTTTTATTTTTTTTTTATCTCTGTTTAGACTAAATCCATGGTTACAGCTACTTACCAATATGAACACGCGTTCTTTTATCTCTGTTTTAGTCTAAATCCATGGTTTCAGCTACTTAACAATATGAACACGCGTTCTTTTATCTCTGTTTTAGTCTAAATCCATGGTTACAGCTACTTAACAATATGAACACGCGTTCTTTTATCTCTGTTTTAGTCTAAATCCATGGTTACAGCTACTTACCAATATGAACACGCGTTCTTTTATCTCTGTTTTAGTCTAAATCCATGGTTTCAGCTACTTAACAATATGAACACGCGTTCTTTTATCTCTGTTTTAGTCTAAATCTATGGTTACAGCTACTTACCAATATGAACACGCGTTCTTTTATCTCTGTTTAGTCTTAATCCATGATTGCAGCTACCTACTAATATGAACACACGTTTTTTATCTCTGTTTAGACTAAATCCATGGTTACAGCTACTTACCAATATGAACACGCGTTCTTTTATCTCTGTTTTAGTCTAAATCCATGGTTACAGCTACTTACCAATATGAACACACGTTCTTTTATCTCTGTTTAGTCTTAATCCATGGTTGCAGCTACCTACCAATATGAACACATGTTTTTTTTTTTTTTTATCTCTGTTTAGACTAAATCCATGGTTACAGCTACTTACCAATATGAACACGCGTTCTTTTATCTCTGTTTTAGTCTAAATCCATGGTTTCAGCTACTTACCAATATGAACATACGTTCTTTTGTCTTTGTTTAGACTAAATCCATGGTTACAGCTACTTACCAATATGAAGTAAAAAGTAAGAACACAAAAATACTAAACTCCGAGGAAAATTCAAAAAGGAAAATCAAAAATCAAAAGGCAAAATCAAAAGTCCAAACACATCAAACGAATGGATAACAACTGTCATATTCCTGATTTGGTACAGACATTTTCTAATGTAGAAAATGGTGGATTGAACCTGGTTTTATAGCTAGCTAAACCTCTCACTTGTATGACAGTCGCAACAAATTCCATTACATTGTCAACGATGTATGAACAAAACAAACATACTCAAAGAGTAAAAATGTCAAAAATAGGGGTACAGCACTATAAAAACAACAAATGCAACGAAGAATCACAAAAAGGCATACATCAAATTTAACATACTCATTTTGCTTTTCTTGTACCACTTCATTTATTTAAATAAAGTCTACCCGTAAAGGAAAGAAGGTTTTCATTGCTGGTGTAAAAATGCGCGTTTGAAATTCGTACAGGTAGATATAAAAATAACTATGTCGTTCAAAGTATGAAGGCATGCATACTTGCATCACAATAAAACAACAAATGTAACGAAGAAGCACAAAAAGGCATACATCAAATTTAATATACTCATTTTGCTTTTCTTATACCACTTAATTTATCTATATAAAGTCTACCCGTAAAGGATAGAAGGGTTTTCATTTCTGGTGTAAAATTGCGCGTTTGAAATTCGCACAGGTAGACATAAAAATAATTTTGTCGTTCAAAGTATGAAGACATACATACATGCATAGTCACGTAAAGTTGATATAACAAACAACAGAATCAACAGTAAATGTAATAATAATAAATAAATAATGTGTGGTTCAAAGTATGACGGGATACATACGTACAGTATCACGTCAAATGTCTAACATAAAAAACAAACTTAACAGAAAAAGTATTATTATTATAAAATAATTTTGTCATTCATAGTATGTCAAGATCCATAAGTAAAAGTAATTTAAGTAAATGAAATACTTTTGTCGTTCAAAGTATGATGTTTTTATATAACCACAGAGTCAATTCAAAAGAATATCTGAAAAATTGACTTAACAGTACAAGTAATATTAATAAAGACTAATAAAATAATACTATAACACGTTTTTAGGATGATAACCAACGTCAGTACGCAAAATCTTTACTTCAAGACCATCTTGTATTATTTGTGAGGTTGATACGGAATATTTATCAACGAGTTCTGGGTATCTTCCGATGAACTTTTTTAGAAAAAGGACGAGACGTTCTTTGACATACCCCTGGTTCATCAACTTTCTACTCAGACACTGGTGACGTTTTACAATGTCTTAATAGGAGCTGCAAGCTCTTGAATACCTAATAAGTTGGGAAATGTATATTCCATAAGCTGGTGAAGTTGGTATATTACTACTAAGGTGGGGGGAAATTGATAATTTCAAAATTAAAGTCGTCTCGTTTGTCATAGATTCTGGTACTGAGATGACTGTGTATGTCAAATTCGAGGTATAAGTCTAAAAATGAGGCGGAAGAAGCCGTGTCTGTGGTCTCTTTAATTTCTAGTTCTGGTGGATATATTAATGGAACCCAATCAGAAAAATTCGGATTGTTAATGGAAAGAACATCATCAATATATCTGAAAGTGAAATTAAATAACCTGGCTTCTTTGATCTTCTTGTTTTTAACAAGTGTCTGAAGGAACTCCGATTCATATGAAAATAAGAAGAGGTCGGCAAGGAGAGGCGCACAGTTCGTTTCCATAGGAATGCCGACAACTTGTTGAAAAAGTCTACCTCCAAATTCAACAAATATATTGTCAATAAGAAACTCTAGCATACTGATCACTTGTTCCTCTGTGTAGTATGTTTTACCCTTTTGTTCCTTATTAACAAAATATGCCTTATGGTATCCCAACGTGATAAATTTATAGCGTATGCTACCATTTTTATGATGAAAAGCATTGTGGATTATTTCTTTTAGACGGTTTTTGAATTTCACATGGGGAATGGTTGTATACAAGGTTGAAAAATCAAAAGTTTTAATAGAACTAATTTCAGAAAAAGATCGAGATTTAAAATTATCCAGAAGTTCTTTAGAGTTTTTAAGAATCCACATATGATTAATACCACTACGTGAGTAAACAGTTTCACAGTATATCTGAAGACCCTCTTTAACTGCGGACAGAATTTTGGTCAATCTAATGGACAATTCTTTAGTAGAACAAGCAGATGAGCCAGCAATGTACCGTTGTTTGTACGGAATTTTGTGAAGTTTAGGTATCCAATACAAACAAGGTAAGTCCTCCGATTTGTTGTTCAATGTAATGTTCATAGAAGCCATGAAGGACTTATGATTCGCTAAAATCTCATCCTTGTCAAATGATATGTTTTTGTATGTGGGATTACCTGAGTGCTCATTTATTCCTAATTCTTTTATAAGACACTCGTAGTAATACGATTTACATATAAAGACAATATTATTTGAAGCTTTGTCCGCAGGAACAACAACATATATATCTTGAAGAGATGATAGATTTTACAGCCTCTTTGTCACTAAAAATGGACTTGGGTCGACCATTCACACAGTTCTCCAACTTATGAATGCGACGTTTTATCAGAGACCTGATTTTTTTTACCCATTCTGACAATGTGTCCAGTTGAACTTCTTCTCGTTTAGCCCATGCTCTGGCATATTTCTCAATGGAATCCATAATTATTTTGAAGTTATGGTTCCAATTGATGTGTTGGGGTTATCTAAACTTGGGACCACGAGATATCACCTTTCGGAGATTTTCATGTTGAATTATGTTTAGATCCCCAGTAATAACATGACCAGAGGGGCTGTAATTGTAAGGCGAGTAGGAACAGTCACATGTCAGAGGTTTTACCAATATGAACACGCGTTCTTTTGTCTCTGTTTAGTCTAAATCCATGGTTACAGTTACTTACCAATATGAACACGCGTTCTTTTGTTCTTTTTAGTCTTAATCCATGGTTACAGCTAATTACCAATATGAAGTAAAAAGTAAAGACACAAAAATACTTAACTCCGAGGAAAATTCAAAAAGGAAAATCAAAAATATGAACACATGTTCTTTTGTCTCTGTTTAGTCTTAACCCATGGTTGCAGACACAAGAAGCAGTAGAATTTTTGCTTGTTATACAGGTCTGTTCACAGTCTAACACTGTGCATGCTATAAAAAATTGTTATGATTAAACAAGACCATTAACCAAAGGTGATTAGTGGTAATGTTAAACAAGGCAGCAACAACCAAACAACAATGGTTTACTAATAATTTCTTATAAATAGTATCAAAGCTTTGGCGTTCATGGTTCCTTTGACGTTTTAAAACGGGGTAAAGTATTTTTTTTTACATAAACCAATACGTATCTATATGCTTGTTTGTAAGCAGTCGTCTAAACTGTGGTGAATTGAATAATAAACAGAGAATTATGAGAGAAAAAAAACACATTTTTTTTCCTTTTCAACACTGTCATTCTTACTTGTTTACTTTTCATTTTATAACCAGTTGCATTATAATGATAATGTTTTGAAGCAGTTTTAAAATATTTTATCACGCGTTGGATGCATGTTAGAAAAATGTCAGTAAACTTGCACTACACGTATGTATAATATTATTTCTTATGCTATCTAATGTATATAACAAAAATACACAAGAGGTGGTTAAACTAAGTTACTATATCCTGCTTGTATGATGAAAAGTCAAGTATAAGTTATTAACATTTTTTCACTTAGTCTTTTGAAAGTAGTTTATCTCGTTTATAAATAGCACACAGCCACAAGACTGCTGATGACACTTCTCAAATTTTAGACAGTTGTCTGCATTTAAGTTCTGTGTCAAATAATGACTTACTTTTGTGGATAGTTGTCTCATTGCCAATCATACCACATCTCCTTTTTTATATTTAATAAAAATATAAATTTGAGAGCAAGAAGGACTGAACTACGTTGAAAAACAGCCCAACAACCAAATATTCCCTGTCTAATACATAAAAAAAAACAAAAAAAACCAGAAGTCATAAATACTATTGTATTAAATTCAAATTTAATTCAAATCATCTTGTTTTGATCGGTTGCAATAGTGTAGTTTATCGAACCAAAGGCCTAGTATTCGTTTATTTCTCCCTTGTTTTCGTATATATATTTTTTAACCATGAAAGTTAAAAAATCTGATACTTGCGTCTCTGCTCCGCCCCTTTGAAAGTCACTCCGAAGCACCTACCTAGGTTCTACATGTCTCGGTGATCAAAATGATAAATTTGTCAATTTTATTTAAGTGGCATTTGTTACTAAATAATCATAGTCAGTGTGTTGTTATCCAAGCTTTGACCATCGAGACCCTTGTAGTACATACCTATTTGTCTAAAATATGTGTATTTCAATAAATTCTTTGATCTTTTTATAAAAGAGGGACGAAAGATACCAAAGAAACAGTCAAACTCATAAATCTAAAACAAACTGACATCGCCATGGCTAAAAATGAAAAAGACAAACAGAAAAACAATAGTACACATGACACAACATAGAAAACTAAAGAATAAACAAAACGAACCCCACCAAAAACTAGGGGTGATCTCAGGTAATCCGGATGGGTAAGCAGATCTTGCTCCACATGTGGCACCCGTCGTGGTGCTTATGTAATTATAAATCCGGTAAATAGTCTAATTCGGTAGGTCACATTCACACAAGGTAAGGGGATTGTAGTAACGACGTAAGGAACATATCAGATATTATTTGTGAAACGGTTATTCCATAACGGTCAACCAATTCGTGATGGCGTTCGAAAATTTACGAAGGGATGATTTCAACTTCATCATTTGGAACTCTTGGTTTAATAGCTTCTTTGTGAGCAGCAACCCTCTATCAAGAAAATCATGACAGGAAATGCAAGCACGGGAATATCGTATCAACTCGGAGATATATACTCCGTATGCAGGTGCTGCTGGAATGTTGCTACTTAGAAATGGAAAGTTCTCAATTGGAAAGTTGAAATCATCTCTTTTGTCGTAAAGTTTTGTTTTCAACCGACCCTCATTGTCAATATCTAGATGTAAGTCAAGATATGAAGCCGACTTTACTGTATCTGTAGTATCCTTTATCTCTAGTTCGATGGGATAGATGCGTTCCATATAGTCACCAAATTTTGAATTGTTTAGTGAAAGACCATCATCTACATAGCGGAAAGTAGAGTTAAAGGATATTGCTAACTTCTTATCTTTCATCCTAAGAAGTTCCTGCATGAAGTCAGCCTCATAATAATAAAGAAACAAGTCGGCAAGTAGAGGGGCACAGTTTGTTCCCATTGGAATGCCGACAGTCTGTTGAAAAACACGTCCTCTGAACGTAACAAATATGTTGTCAATCAAGAAATCAAGCATCTTGATAATATCAGTTTCAGAGAATTTTTTGTTTGAATCAGAGTGATTCTTTACAAAGTAAAGTGTTGTTTCCGTTCAATGTTAGCTACATGTACATGATTTTTTAAACACAATATATACCAATACATCAACAGTTTATGTCTAGATACATATTCATGGCAAGAACGAAATAGTATTTAGCTAACCGCCAACCCTCATCCATACAATATACCAATAAACCAATTTAAGTGACTATACGAATAATGAAACGACAAAAAAAATAACCACACTGAACAAAAAGTAAAACAATACAGCATAATACTGATCAACACAATCGTTTACGTTTATGATCATTATAAACCAGTGATGACAGAAGTTTTTACACTGAAGATGACAAAAATCTTAATTATAATCACCAAATCATGAATACTTAGTGTTCTGGGATGTTAGAAGTGAGGCAGTTGATTAGCTATAATTATATTGTTAAAATAGTGGCGGTCGACTTTTAATTGCATTATTAACTTTTACTTGCCGTTATAAAACTAATTTTATTGCGGTATATTAATGTTGCCTTTATTTATTAAATACAAAACATATGTAAAGGATAAAAATGAAAAAAAACCATTTAACTGGATTTTTTTTGCAAAGCTTTGAAGATAATATTTCAAAAAGTTTTTGCCAACTTGACTTTACTGCAATTGAGATGGGAATATACACTGAAATGTGTTCAATTATAAAGTGGAAGAATGGTGGAAATATAAACGTTACATTCTCCTGATCTTGACGCTATATTCAATCATTTTAAAAGTATGACGTTTCTAATGTGCATGTTTCCAATTAGAGTTCCATGTGCAATAATGAATGATAGTTAAATCTAAAATAGAATTAACCACTTGGGTGAATTCCGTTGATCTTCTGTTCGCACTTTGAACCAAGGTAGCCAGGAACGCACTGACATATGTTCACGTGGTCACCATAAATGTATCTAGAAGAAAAAAAGTTGCTTAGTATGGTAAAGGCTAAAAGTACAAAGTTAAATAGCAATTGAAAGGGTTTCCGTTTTCTAATCACCCGCATGTGTAAGTCGTGTTTTGCGAATTACAATACAATTTAACGTCGATCGATTTCCTAACATTTTTTCTTGATATCTCCGAATGGCAGAGAAACCACAAAGGCTAATGTTAAATTCCACTTTCTTGAATTTTTGAACTAATATCTTTTTCAAAGCGCAAATTTTGTGATCAATAAGAAATACTTGGTATAAATTGGAATGTAAAACTTTTCTAATAAGATAGTTTATTAAGATAAGAAAGAGGTTACATTTGGAATATAACAAAATGCAGTTATTTTCCTTCTTCCTCGAGTACGTCAAAAAATATAACCATTCTTGTGAAAAATGAGAAGTTGTGATGTGATTGCCAATGATAAAACTCCCCACCATCGTTCCAATAACGTAGAAGATTATCAAATATAGGTAACCGTGCCTCTTTCAACAATGAGCAAATTTCAAACCGCAGGGCAAGCTTTAAAAGGTGCCGAAACGACGAATGTAAAACAATCCAAAGCGAAATATAACGGCTTGATTCAAGTACTCATATATATTATCAAATGCAATCTGTAAATTGAACCAATTACAAAATTACTATAACCATGGTGGTCTACAAAACGAAATATTGCTTGAAAGAATTAAGAATATGTATAATCTTTTCAGTTATGAATAACAATTACTCATAAACACCTGATTAAGATTTTTGGTTTTTAAAACTTGTCTGATGTGTAACTCGAAGTGAACATTTATATGATTTGTACATGACTTGTAACATGACTTACCTACAGCTGCCATTGTTTTGACACATATTCTTCTCAGTCATAGGGTTACAATGTGGACCATACTCACACTCCTCCCCAGAGAAGTTGGGAAAGCAATGACATTTGTATTCGGAGTAGTCTGCACTAGCATAACAATTACCAAGGTATGAACAATCAAAGGCCGAACAAGTCCACTTATTGTTCACTTCATGTTTACTGACCATTTCATAGGTAATATTAAATCCATAAACATCCATTAAATGGTCCAACACACGAAGGTGAATATTGCCCATCTCTTGAACGGCGAATCGTAACACCACGAACGGTTTGTAGCTGACGATTGTCCATATTTCATCTTCACAGTTGACCGTGGCTAGTTTCTGTTCTCCTATCCACTCATCTTTGTTAGTATAGTGGTCAAATTCATAAACATGAAAAAATCCTTTAAGATAATACTGTGTCAAATATAAAACGATTTTGAGTTTTGGTGGAGCTTGTATAACCCATTCACAAAACACGGGTGTCTCGAAAGGTCCAGGATAATTAGGTGACTGTATAACTCCTTGCTTCTGTGTTAACCGACCACAACAACGATTATATTGACCACTACAAACCGATATCAAAACATGTATCATCAATACTAACGTCACTAGCTTAACAGTGGTCATGATGCACGATGTTATGTCGTTCTGGGTCGCTCAGACATTTCTACATAGTGTCATTCTGAATGTCCATGGTTGGATGGGAAGCGATCAGCTGTCATTAGTTCTTGGTGTCTCTCTAAGTATTTTGTAACATATGGACCAATAAGATTCATGATATCTAACGTAATCAAGCATATAATCAACTTCATATTTCCGTCTGTGTGAGGTGTAAGACTATTAATAATAAATTGTTTTGACAATTAGTTAAGTGTGTTAACATTCACTGTTCATAATACTCTTATTAATTTTCTATAAGTTATAAGCTACATATGCATAAAACACAGAGATCGTAAATCTGCTATGAAAAAAAAGATATGACCACAGCCACCTGAATTCAGGCATTGTGATTGTAATTCTAACGACCTTTTTTTTTAAAACATAAATAAATATTTATTTCAAATATTGGCTTGTTACAATATCATTCAGGAGTCCAAGCTCCTCCTGATTTCCCCTGTTACAATCCACTAATCACTCAGGGTAGTGATTAGTTGCAAAATACATATTACATTTTTTACATCATATATATATTAGATAATATCACTTAACACATAATATGACTATTCATATGTTTTCTAATAGTTGCTAAAACATTACTTTTAATTTTCAAACATACTCTTCTATTGAACTCATTGAAAAAAATTGACCAAACATTGACACTTTTTGTCTTTTGATCAGATATGTAGTAGGTTTTGTAAATGGAAAACCCCACATTAGTTAAAAAATAATTTAAGTCAAAATATTCTTCTTCAGAAATTTTAAATCCAAATACTAAATGTCTTATTTTTATCTTAAAAGTTATTTTACTGTTCTTTAAAACTTCATTTATTTTATTCCAAAAAAGTTTTAAATACGGACACAGAATAAAGAAGTGATCATAATCTTCTTCTTGTGTACAGAAATTACAGGAACTATTGTTTACAATTTTCCACCTGCATAAAAGTTTCTTTGTAGGTAGAATATGTTGTAGTAATTTCCATCTAAAAATTCTAAATTTATTTTCTTTTAAATATCTGAAAAAACATTTATATAGATAGTTTTGATATAACACATCATCTATATCAAATATACGCAGCCATTTTTTGGGTCCAATAGCTGGTTCAAATTAATTATTTATCAGAGACATATATAAAAGTTTATTTGTTAATGCTTCTAATTTTATATGTAAACCATCCAATATAAATTGGTTTCTTATTATATTAACAATACTTTTTATAGAATTTTCCGATTTTAAAATTGCTGCCCAGTCTTTTTGTATAGATTTCTTCACTAAATTAATTTCAGGCATCCAGTTTGATTTATTTTTTAGTTTATTTAAAATGATGTCTTGAGAAATACAACCTTTTTCGTCTATGATATCATTTACATAAATAAGATCGCTTTTAATCCAATATTTTTAAAAATATAGCTTTATTTTTAAATTTAATAAATTTATTGTTCCATAATATTTGTTTTCTTATATCTGTAAAATGTTTCTGGTTTTTTTTGTTAGACCTCCACCAATTAATTTCCAACATTTAATAACATCTTTATAAAAATCTGGGATGTTTTCAATGCTTTCGTCTGTCTTATCCCCACTGTTTGTTTGAAACACTTACCAGTTTGATCCAAAATTATAACAATAGTGTTGAGGTATAATTGTCCACCCTCCTTCACAATCATTTACTAGTCTTTTTACCCACATAGCTTTTAAAGAAGTGAAATAACTTCTGATATCTATCATATTCAAACCCCCCTTTTCATATGGACCAATATTGAATTTCTTTTTACTTTATCTGGTTTATTATCCCAAATAAATTTAAAACAACTTTTTTCTATTTCTTTTAAACATTTCTCTGGAACTCTGCAAGCAGATCCCACAAAAGTAAAAATGGGCACAATTAATGTTTTAATTATCAAATTTTTTCCAAAAATAGTAAGATTTCTTTTTTGCCAAGAATAAAATATTTTTTTCATCTTTTCAATCTTATTTTCCTGACATAATATAATGATACTCATCACCTACGTTTCTTGATTCGCAAAGATGGCACATGAACCTATCATTTCTTGATATGTTATTCCACGAGCATCACTGAAGAGACATGTATTGTCGAAATGCACATCTGGTGCAAGAAAATTGGTACCGTTAATTTTATTACTACCACTTGGTCGATGCCTCTGCTGGTGGACTATTAGTTCCCGAGGGTATCACAAGCCCAGTAGCCAGTATTTGGGTTCTGGCATGAAAATACGGATTTTTTTTGTGTTAAAATTTGCTGTTACAAAATATTAGTAATTATTTTAAGTTAAGGAATGTATCTCCCTCATGCAAAGCTCTGATTCCTTTCACTGATTTGGCTATACTTTTTGGACCTATTTGGATTATAGCTCTTCATCTTTAATATAAGCTTTGGATTTCAAATATTTTGCCACGAGCATCACTGAAGAGACATGTATTGTCGAAATGCGCATCTGGTGCAAGAAAATTGGTACCGTTAATTTTATTATTCCACCTTCACGTCTCGATAGGTAATCGGTGACTTCCACATCTAAATTTACACAATACAATTGATTACATATTGACAATTTGGAGAAATAGCTTTCTAATTTAATATCAGTTTTAAAACTTCTATAACCAGATAACATAAGCATTTTGGAGAAATTAAGTGTTAATTTCGCTTAGGCAATTCTGCAAAAACTGGTCTTTAAGTTTCAACTCAATACTTTTAATTACCCATTTATCTAACATTTGGTTCAACCAGATATTTGACATTCCACATGTATCAAAACATTTTTTACAAATGATATTCATTTACAGTTGAGACCATAGTTATGAAAATTAATATACAATAGTTTATATAAAAGACATGAAATTTTACTTTCTTTACCACATAGTAGTCTACATAAGAAACTATCCATACAAACTTTGGCATTAACAATTACAGGATATCTACCCAATTCCGCATAAACAATACAGCTAGGTGTACTCTGTTTTAAATGTAGAACAAGCTTACAAAATTTTAAATGTACACGTTCTATCAAATCAAAATTTTCAAATCCCTTAATTTCCAAACCATAGAGAAGAAAAGGTAAAATTATCTTATCAAACATGTCTAATTGACATTCTATAGTCAAACTGTTTTGTCAATTACTTAATTAGAAGCAATGTAATGACTATTTCTATCGAATTTGTTTTCACTATAATGAAGTTTAGCAGCGGTAAAATACACAAATTTAAATTGACTGTAAATGACCCCAAAAAATATTTTCTTTTTGTTTCAAAAAAGGGTTTACAGAAGACATCGAACCAAAATTATATGAAGATGACGATAAAAGTTGGGGAAAAGAATTAATTAGTAACAAATATTTAAAAGAACAATCTATGGTGCAATTGACATTTGTCAAGATAGATATTGTTTTTATTTATATTGAGTAACACATAAATATTTGTTACTAACATTCAAGTACTTATACATTCTTGGCTTTCACATATTTGACAGAGCTTTCATGAAGATGGTTAATTCAGAATTGCGGTTTGGACAAAATGTATTTTAAAGTGCTGCTTTATCATATTATAGCACTCGATATATTCCGCTGATGGTAGACTATGCTTCTCCTAGAAGGGTTTCATCAGGTCATGAGATAGTGGTTTGGTACTGAAATGATGAATAGTATACTTAATTGTCTGATTATGAATTAAGAAATTATTGAAATATAAAGGTGTAATTCAGTAGCTGCTCTTCTTAACACTTGGCATCTGATGCAGTTATTTAAAATGTATTGGCGGCATCAACTGTATTGTATATCTTTAGGTATACCAAAACCTTCTTAAAATGTGTGATTCTTCAATGAAGTTTATTAATTGACATACAGGTTATAACGGTAATTAAATAAAGATAATGTTGTTACTGCTACTTTTGGTTAATTTAGTCGGACCCGTTTGATTCTGTCAAGTATTTTGCACTTTTCTATTACAATTTACCTTGTAGCTCGGTATTTCTATACGAGATAGTTGTAATATTTATGTTTAAAAATAAAAGAAAAGAAGAAGGGAACAATTGAAAAGAAAGCTCTTTCGTGAAGTTTTATGCATAAAAACAGAAAATATTTGACTTTGAAGGTGCCTTACGAACGCAAATGCAGAAAAGCATTTAGGACGCTTAATATGCTATTTATGGTCATTTAGCTATTTAAGTATTGCTATAATTCTTTGCTTTCAATTATTTGGCTTGAGCTCTGATGATCAAGGTCAATTAAAAAAATCTTTTCGGACGCATGACATTTCTAAAGTGTTAATGTTCATTTTGAAAGCAATATGTAGACACCACTGTGGGTTCATAATAGCCCAGATGATTTCATCAGCTCTGTGGTCAGTGCTTCGGTTCTGACATGATTTATGACAAACATTTTGTTTTTGGTTTGTCTGTAGGAGAATTAAAATATCAATGCGAAACTAAGGTTCAATTTCTCTCGATCAAAGTTGACATAAGGTACTATTTATAGCTAGTAGATTTGGCTATTATTTTATGTCCCTTTTGGTATTTAATCTCTTCACAAATTTCGTTTATATCACTCTACGAGATCAAAATATCAAAATAAAACGTTTACTTAAACTAGCAAGTTTATTGAATAATTCAAAGTTTAAAAGTAAAAAATAGTCTTCTCATAATGTAATAATTTATTTATAAAGGTATTAAGATATAATGATTACTTTGAAATTGTGATTGTATAGTTAATCCACTCTCTTTAATTTTGATCCCTTTGGAAAAGCATTAATATATAAATATACTTAATATCATATGAACAAATAGAGGTGTTTGGTATGATGTCATTGAGACATACACCTAATACGCGTCACAAAATAAAATCAGAAAAAATTAAAGTCACCGAAGTATATTTAAGTGACTATACGATATGTTATTTATCAGCCCAAATCTAAACAAGATGTGAATACATTATATAACAGAGACAATCAAAGAGATGGCATCAAATTCCTTGAACACCAAATCCCGTTTGAGGTTTGACACAAGACAACCGCTGAATAGATTGATTGGATAGCTATTTGTTTAAAAGAAGACTTATTCAACGCGTTTGTTTCCTGTAAAACGAACCTTCGCTATAATGTGACAATATGATATGAAGTCTTGTGGCATCATTTCAAATGTAGCAAAAAGTAAAATCACAAAAATACTGAAAATTCAAAACGGAAATTCCCTAATCCAATGGCAAAATGACTAGCTCCAACACATTAAACGAACGGATAACAACTGTCATATCACTGACTTGGTATGGTACAGGCATTTTCTTGTGTAGAAAAATGGTGGATTAAACCTGGTTTTATTGATAGTTAATCCTCTCACTTAAAGACAGTCGCTTATAATTGCATTATATTGACAATGGTGTTTGTATCCGTCAAGTTTAGAAAATTTTCTGTTTATATTATGTTATTTTGGATTGACAGCCCAAGAAATATTGCATGGAGTGGGACATACATATGTAACATGTAAATGATTGTATTTAAACTTTACACTTGTACACTGACAAAAAAAGGCAGGTATAAAACTGAATGCACATGCTTATCAAATTTGAATAAAAGATCAATATTTTCTATATATGTTTTCAATATCTTTTTAACTAGTATTAACTGATTCTTATATATTAAGCAGATTTGTATCATGACCTACAAAATGTCACAAGTAAATTAAATAAGTCTTATAATTACATAAACAATATTTTAACCTTTAAAGTGTAAGAGGATAACAGTTCATCTTTTTGATATGATCAAGTTACCTATAGTTCATGCAAACCAAGAAAAGTGGTACGTGGTTAAGGTTGTATATGTATATATTGAGTGTAAAGGAAACATTTACTCAACTTACACAGCATAAAACACTTAAGACTGAGAAACACAAACCCTACCAAAAGCTGCATGAATCTATCTCAGTGATCAGGAAGGGTAAGCAGATTCTGCTTCACATGTAGCACCGTTGTATTGTTCATGTACGTGCAAACCCGGTGATAAGACTTATTTTGTTGGTAACATTCGGGGCAATAGGAACGCGATTGTAGTTATACGATCATAAGAAAAAATAAAATCACAAAAATACTGAACTCCGAGTGAAATTCAAAACGGAAAGACCCTAATCAAATGACAAAATCAAAAGCAAACGAATTGTTAACAACTTTCATATTCCTGACTTGCAACAGGCATTTTCTTATGTAGAACATGGTGGATTGAACCTGGTTTTAAAGCTAGCTAAACCTCTCACTTGTATGACAGTTGCATCAAATTACAATATATTGACAATATGCGTGAACAAAACAAACAAGCATAATAGGTAAAAAATGTTAAAAATAAATAGGGTTACAGAAGTCAAAATTGTGTCATAATCTTAATCACATCAAAACCAAACAAATATTTAACAAAGAAGCACTAAAAGGCATATATCAAATTTAACAATCAATTCATTGTTTTCTTCTTTTTATACTTTTATGTTTTATGTTTTAGGCATATCCTCTGCAGAATGTAAATTGTAATTTTACTATGTCCAAATGCCGCTTGTCTATATGTTTATTGTGTATTTCTACTAAAAAGAGCCATGTCATTATGTATCAAAGAAACACAAAAGGCCATGTAGACAAAACATTAGCAAATATGAAAGACAAGAATACAAAAGAGAACATATCTATCGTTATCTGTCAAACAGTTATTCCATAACAGTCGGACAACTAATCAACTCTACCGCTTTAAAATCTGTGTTTAAATATTTCCTCGTGAGTATCAACACACTACAAACGAAACAATGATAGAACATAAACGCCCTAGAATACCGAATCAATTGAAAGATACAAAGGCCATTTGCAGTCGCTGCTGGAGTATTGCTACAAAGAAATGGAAATGGTTCACAATTAGAAAACGAAAATCATCTCTTTGTCGTAAAGTTTTCCAACCGATCCTCATTGTCAATTTCTAGATATCAGGAGAACCTAACTGTATGTTTTGTAATACGGATATTAATTTAATGCGTCTGTGCTAGTCAAATACGTCGATATTTTAGGTTGTGTTTCATGAGGTGAAATTCAGAAAGATGAGAGGCGAAAGATATCAAAGGGATAATCATACTCATTAGTCGAAAACCAACTGACAATGCCATAACAAAAAACAATCATTCAAAATATACACAGCAGTATACAAAAGACAACATAGAAAATTAAAGAGTGAGCAACTAGAACTCCATCAAATACTTGTGGTGATCTGGGTTACTCGGGACTGAATGAAATGTCACCACTCCTGTACTTCCGGATACCGATTGCTAGAGACATTCACTGCCAGTGTAAAACTGTAAGAAGGCATTTCGATATTGTGATTATTTAGAAATTGATATTGTATAGCTAATCCACTCTCTGTATTTTTTCTTTGACCATATTACGTGTCTTCAATATCATAAAAGGGTTAATATTAAATGACTGAATAAATAGTCAACGATCAATCTTACAGGGCGATGGATCATGTAATATGATTCTGTAGATGGTTAATATATATTGTATATAGTATATATTTTTATATACATAATGAATGTATGTAGTATACAAGGGAGTCGTATACGTCATCGAGACATCAATAATATACGTGTCACACACAAAAAAAAACAGAAAAAATAAGAATAAACAAAGTATACCCAAGTGACTTTACGATATGCTATGTATCGGTCTTAGTCTAGACAAGTTGTGAATACAATTTAAAACAGAGACCTGTCAAATATCGTAAACGACGAAAACATTTAACATAGCCACAAGACAACCACTCAACAGGTTCATTAAATAGCTATATGGTTCAAAGAAGTATAATTCAATGCGTTTTGTTTCCTGTCAAACGATTTTCTGCTATAATACGGCAATACAAAATGCAATGCGTTCATTGTAGAATTGGCTTCATTTCAGTCTGGTAAAATTTTACTGCTTATATTTTGTTATTATGAGTTCATTTGATTTAGTTTTGAATATCTATAACTGAAAGTCGCACAAATATTGCATGGTGTGGGACATATATATGCGTCAGGTAAATGATTATTTTGTTTAATAGACACATAGAAACTAACTGTGCGGGCGTGTTTAAGATTGAGTGCAAGTTCTTATCAGAAAGAAGATCAATGGAATTTTCGATCAACTTAGTTTTACGGGTCTTTTTATGTTATATCTTATAAGAAGATTTCTTTCATAACTTCAAAAATGTCACAGGTTAATGAATTATTTCTTAATTACATAAACAAAATATCTTAACCTATAACTGTTTAAAGTGTAATAGGATAATTAAATGATAACCTTAGTGACATGATCAATTTTACAAATAGTCATTGCAAACCCAGGAAGTGTATCCACGGCTTTATGCTTTTTCCTTTTTACAATCACTAGGTCGATGACACTGCTGGTGGACGTTTTATCCCTTATAGTATAGCAAGCCCAGTTGTCAAAACTTTGTTTTGACATGACATCTTGTTGATCTATTTATTGTTCTGTAAATCTACTATATAGAATATTGAATTAATCGGAACACAAATAATGTTCTTCTCCCAAATATAGGTAGAATGCCTTCGCTTTACTTTGAGGCATACTTTTGGTCTTCTAGCTGATTTGATTCGAGAGTCTTTGCTGAGTCTTTATGTAGACGAAACGCGTGTATCAAACAAATCTATAAGCCTGGTAACTTGAATAAGTTTTTAAAAGCCATCAATTTCGAAATTTAAATTGAAAACATTTAGATTAAAATCACAAAAAATACTGAACTCCGAGTATTCAAAACGGAAAGTTTCTAATCAAATGGCAAAATCAAATGATCTAATCAGTTCGGTAGTGTATCGTGAACGCCCAAGATACTATATAATGCACATAGTCTGAGCGATTAACATGGAAGCAAATGGTATATTCTTCATATATATTTGGGATGAATATGGACTGAATGATTGCATTGGAACAGAATAGAGAATGAGCCAACGAGAATTGAAAAGAAATGGACCACAAAAAAAAGGATATGGAAATAGATAGACAAATAAGGAATAGAGAATAATGGAATGTTAAAATTTAAAGCATGGACCTTTCGATTAAAAATAACGCATTAAAGTAGCATTTTTTGTTATCTGAAAAGATAATAACTAACGAAAACGTGACTCATGTCTGCTATATGTTATCTAAATGTCTATGAAATATTGTTTTAATTTGTAAAAATTTCTGATTTCATTCAATACAATTCTAATATTTTAAATACTTGTATGTGGATAAGAACAATCATTTCTAAAACAAGGTTCAAACAGAACCTGAATTTAAAAGATCAAAATAACTGAATAACACTTGTTTATAATTCTTTACATAATAGGTATCGTTTCGTGCTCAAAGTAAGAGATAACCACTGGCAGTTTTCCACTTTCTGTGTATACCAATCTGTGCATTATCAGGAATTGTCAGTAAATATTTATACTCAAATTTCAAACGTTGACAAAGGACTCAGAAATAGTTCAAGACATCTGAATATCTCCTTTCCTAAACAAACTTTTCAATACTAAATCTTTAAATTAGTTTAAACAGGAGAAACATTTAAAAGTTCAAAATTACATTGTATATCTTTTCACCAATTTTGATTAGCCAAACAATGGATATGTAGTGTTAGTAATCTTATTAACCCGGTACTTTATATGGAACGTGCAAGGTGCATAGAGCTTAAAATTCAACAAGGTAGGATTGTTTTATTATTTTTGTCACTTTTGTTTTGGAAACTCAGCAATTTCACGGTGTTTCAGTTCCGTTGAACAAAAAATGAAGAGATAGAGAATAAACTTTTTGAAAAAAATCACCCCAAATATACGAAATGCGTCTAAGTTCCGAATACTAGTATATAGAGTACATAGAGTACATCTATATTTACGTAAAACGCCCTTAGTATACATAATGCGTCTATATTTACTGAATTCTGCAGATGTCTACGTCAGGTGGGCTCTGAAAACAGGTTATATAACATCATGCCAAATCTTCTTATTTTCATAAAGAGTAGGTCACATTTACTCAAGACATCCTGAATATTCGGGGTACGTCAGCAATCATTCATTCCATATATATTTAATACATAAATGAGTACTTCAGCATTTTCTCAATTAATTATTTATACGGTTATTTAGTTTTACATGTATTATTTTTTATTAGTTGTTATTTATACCAATTGTTTGGATGTACAATTACCCGTCCACGTTTACTGTGACGAGTTAAGCCTTTTTAAACTATTTTTTATGATTTTTCTTATGTTGTACTGTTTCCAAGATAAGGGGAGTGTTAGGCACCCTCTAATATGTTAAACCCCGACAAATCCTGTATGGGTATGTCTGTCCTAATTCAAGTCAGGAACTTGTAATTCAATGGTTGTCGAATTTTTTGCTGTGTTACATATTTGTTTTTCATTATAGTGTATATAAATTAGGCTGTTAGTCGGTTGAATTGTTTTACACTTGTCATTTCATTGCCTTTTATAATTGAGTATGCGGTGTGGACTTTGTTCATTGTTGACGGCCGTATGGTGACATATAGTTGATAATTTCTGTCTCTTTAAGTTACTTGTGGAGAATTGTCTCTTGTCAATCATAGCATATCTTGTTTTGGGAGAAGGCTGTATAAGTTTTATTAACTTCTGTCTCATCCCTTTTGCATATGTAAGCAAATAAAATATGTTTAAACTAAAACCACATCTTCATTTTACAGAGTACATCAACATGTATTCAATACATCTCAAATCTATATAAAGAATATTTAAAAATTTACTCAATAAATTACAAATATATAGAGCACTTCAAGATTTTCTCAATATACCTAAAATGTATACTCAGAATACTTCAAGATTCACTCAATGCATTACTTATTAATATACCGACTACGTCAACATTTACTCAATGTATCCCTTATATGCAGACTACTTCAATCTGTCGTCAATCGTGACATCAAAGACATCAAAATGGACTGCGTACGTCAACATATTCTAATTTCTTATATACAGAGTACAAATGTTTGTAATTAGTGACATTGATGCACGCAAATGCTGGAAACCTTTTGAGCAAAACATGGTGTTGCTTTACAGTAAATATTGTTATTACATTGGTAGCAATGAATTACCGTGTTTTCCCAGTTTAAAACCCATAAATTCACATGAAATAAACTCAGTTTTGCCATTCCTCTGACGTCACATAACAGTAAGTGTTTGTCAAGACGTTGCCGATGATGTCGCATCAAAGCAAATTGTGAATGAGTAGGAACAAGATAAAGGTCTTTAAATGTTAAACTTAAGTTTTATTAGAAAGTCCAGTGTTTATGTAATAAAAAGAATAAGTAATGATAGTTAATGAATAACTTATCAAAGTTTCAAATATTGAACTATATTCAAAATCTTAACCGAACCACACTGATATTAATTTAATTTAAACATATTTATTTAGATTGGATTGGGAAACAAGTTTTGCAACTTATATTAATCCCTTTCCACTTTGCGGGTGCGAGTGCTGCCTTGTAGCGGCATTAGCCTACTCTTTTATTAACACATGCGCTACACACATTCGTGAATTAATGTGTTGTTTTGTCACTCGAACACTGAATATTTCAATTTTGTCTATATTTGGTTATAACTACCCACTAACATTACACAAATATGTCAACGTCACAGTTTCAATGTCTGAAAAGCAAAACTGTAAAACGGAAGACAAATAATATGAAACAGGAAAAAAATTATGAAAAGTTCTACAACTTAGGCGTGATTCAAGGTTTGTAAAAAACGTTTAAATATGTTTATGTCACACAAAAATATCGATATGAAATTTCTGGAAAATATAAGGACGTCTGATTATTTCATTATTGAATATATCTTACAAGTAATTAAATATTTCTAACTGGCTATGTTGTTGACATGCAATGCAATTCTTGTAGTTTCTATTGATAATTTTTCAATAAAAACATTTGATATACAATGTTTTTTCTTCGTGGAAGAATATGATAAAAAGATTTTATCATATACTTAGACTAAATAACATATGATTTTTACTGTATGATAATAGCATTAAATTAACGTAAATTCCATATTTTTTCGAATTGGTGCCTAGTGGGCTGATATGAAAAATTTATCACATGCTTTGAGTGTTATCACATGCCTTTCCGTAACGTTATTGCATGGCATTCCGGTGAAACTCGGCAAATTCCGGAAAATACACCTTCACTGAAAAACATTACAAAGTAGTGTACCAAACAATTTATTTGGATACTGGAAAGTAAATTTTGTAAATTAATCAAAACAACCCAAATAAAAACAAACAAAAACAAACAAACAAAAAATTGTTAAATAAATGCATTTTTCAAAAGTTTCAAACATAATTTAGAAAGTTACAATA
The DNA here is from genome assembly GCF_036588685.1 of Mytilus trossulus. NCBI lineage: Eukaryota > Metazoa > Mollusca > Bivalvia > Mytilida > Mytilidae > Mytilus > Mytilus trossulus. The sequence continues at coordinate 96,202,331 of NC_086373.1, forward strand.
CAAAAAAGTTGACTTTTCCAAACAGTGTTCATTATGTATATTTTGAATTATTTTTTGGTCGTTTCGTCAAAATTTAAATGTTTTTCTTCTCTGTTGAGGCATATGATAGAAAGATTTCATATCGAATGTACTAAATTTGGGGTCCGACGTCCGTGAACTTTTCACTCTTTGAACTTCTTTTTGGGAACCACGTAAAAGGAATCGTTGAAGCATATGATAAAAAGATCATAACATGTCATTTTTCATATCGCATGTATTATCAGCCCTCGGTCAACATCAGCCCTCGAGCCATGCGGCTCTTGGGCTGATATTGAACCTAGGGCTGATAATGCATGCGATATGAAAAAGGACATGTAATAATCTGATAATAAAATGACATGGTTCATAACAGGTGTAATATCAGCCGTCGGTCAATATCAGATTGCGGCTTTTGAACAGATGTCATTAACCGAAATAATTTTTTTTAATTTTTTTTATCGAGTTAAAAAAAATATTAAGTTAAGTGATCATGAGACAATTCTGTAATCACTTGATATATAAGTCATGTATCTAATGTGTTACCGAATATTGAATATTACATCAATATAACATCACCTCCTCCGGCAATAAGCACTTCTGGTTTAGTTACCAGATCTTCTCCGTATGGATCAGTTGTATTATCACCATCAAACAAATATCCGAAGTTATAGTAAACAAAAAAAAACTCGCAACTTCGTCGAGGTGAGACAAAATTTAACATTTCGTAAAGTTTATTATGAATAATGTGTTAATCGTAATAGATCACGATTTTTTGCTTTCCAAAAATTCAATCCTAACCATATGGGAATTTAGCAGACTCTTACTTGACTGAAACATCGGTGATGCGCTTTTTTAAAACATGATGCAAGCTACATTGGTTATAATGTGTACCCTTGGTGATACGTATTTTGAGACAATTTAAAGAAAAACATTCTGGAAACTAGAAACAAGACGGCATTAACTTTACTATGTCAATGTGATGGTTCACTCATGTTCTTGTCGTTTTTATGTTGCTGGATATAAATAGAAAGGTAATATTAATGAGTTTCTGTGACCGAATACTTTATGTTGTCCAACAACTGTTTCTCAATCCTGTCAACAATGAGATGTGATCGAATCCAGCACGTACGAGTGCGTTCAAATCCAACTCTTTCTAACTTACTTACCTAAATAATCCTCTGCGTGCGTACTTGTATATACATGAGGCCAATACCAACACCCTCCACGGTTTCGTATCTTTTTTCTTTCTGCCTTTCCCCGTGTTATTATCATGAATCTCAGTTCACTCTCTAGTGTACGTCGCCGTGTTTCTTCCAGTCTTCCTGTCTTTTTTCTCTCTACAGGTGTCCATCGAAGAGCTATTTGTTATGTCTTGTTTATCTTTTCGTTCATTTCCATCGCTTTTCTTTAATTTCTGCTCTGATGTCTCTTTGTAAGGTTAGTTTGTATATGTCTTAATTACTTCATGGCCAACAGTTTGCAAAGTCCACAAAGATTATGACAATGATGCGTTGCCTTGCACTGCTCAATAATGTTTTGAGTGAGAATATGTGGTCACTTCACCCTTTATTGGCTCTAAAGACCTACTTATTCTTTCCGCAGAGTCTTATCTAAAGCATCTATCATTTGCTAAGCAATTACTAACAGTAACACTTTTGCAGGTTCAGGTACAAATAGTAGAGATATACCACTACAGTTGTTGCAATTCTTCATATCACCTTTTTTTGCAGGTTTAAAATAACTTCGTCCTCCCATATTTTCCTTTGGTATATCTATTTTCATTTTTCATCGGTGTGAACAAATTGTTGTGGTTTTTCTGGTGGCTGTCTGTCTTTAACTTCCCAAACTGGCCAAAGTGCTCTGTTCATCTTTCAAGTTTCTGGGACGCCGATGTTAATTCCTATACATTCTTGCTTAAGACTGGTGTGGCATTGTTGTTACTTTTCCCACATAGCTGTTTGGTGATCTTATATACTGAACTTAGTTCTCAATGCTTGTATACCTCTTCTGTTTCATTGGCCAATCCTTCAATATACTGTAGTTTGTCTTCTGTCTGTAGCTTTTCCCTTGACTTCTCTATTAAGCTCTGGGTATTCTTTTTGTAGCTTTATTTTCAACTTTTCTGATCTTGTCTGATTGCACTTACTTCTTGTAAATGTTCTATTTTCTATAACATCCCATGTTGTATCTACCATCAACCATTCTCATGTACTGTCTGTAATTCCAAGTTCATTGTCAGCTGTATCATAACATAGTTTACTTTGTTCAAATGTTAATTTAGATCAGGACCAATGTTGTCGTTGTTTTCACTGATATTTTGTAATGTATGCATGGTTTCTTATGCTGTTGTTAAAATTTTGTCTTATCGGATATTTTATTAAGCCGGTGGATTCAATATGCGTTTCTGTTATGTTGTGGTCTGACTAGCTTTCTTAGTTTAAGTTTAATTTTCCCCGAGTAGAAGGTGATGGTCACTCCTACAATCTGTCTTTTAACACAGACATCTATCAGATACTTTCTGCATTTTCCATTTACAATTATGCTGTCTACCTGGTTTTGGTCCTTGCCATTTGGCGAGTTCCATGTTCACTTGTGAAAGTCCTTGTGTGTAAATTAGAATCCTCAAATAACTCAATCATTCAAGCCGCATAAATCTAATAAAAGTCTACCATTTTCATTGCATTCTCTACATTCATGTAGTATACTGATGTTATAACTTCTCATCTCATATTACACTCGTATTCTACAGTACATAGCTATTGTTGTTTCGTTAGCATCTGCGATTTATTTCATATTTTAAATCAATTTTTACCCGGGTTAAAAATTCAATTTATGTTTAAATTGAGGTGTTTGGTTTTGCGTGAACATAGTTTTTAAGTATCTGAAATTTAAATTGAGGAAGATTGTTTCTTTTTATTTCATAGATTTTTTTTATATGGAGTTTGAAAAGGGCTTCTTTGACACGTTCCCCATTTCCGTTCTCAATTTTACTATTTAACATTTGTGTGTGGATTTTAGACAGCTGAACAAGAAGCCTTTTCTTGATGCCTATGCTATACCTCGTATAGAGGAAATAATTGACTGTCTAGCAGAAAGTAAGTACTTTTCTACCGTCAAAATGAAATCAGGCTATCACCAAGTAGAGATATATGAACCGCATAAAGAATGCACAGCTTTTACTGTAGGCCATTTTTCGAATATTGTAGCATGCCGTTTGGATTATCGAAGGAACTGAGGAAGATTGTTTCCTTTTATTACATAGATTTGATTAATATGGATTTTGAAAAAGACTTATTTAACATTGTTGGATCTGCAACAATAAAGACCCTAATTACGATTGCTATAGTTGTAAAGTTTTACAAATAAATAGTTTTTATTGAATTCTGGCGGTATTGAAAATAATCATTTGAATTAAAGTACTATAAAAACGGTTACCAAGCATTACAAATATTGGATACTATTAGGCTCTATCATTGTGTATGTACTTGTGTCGTGTCAGACCGACTTGGATACTAAGTGGTGTTTCCTGTTTTATTAAGTCCATAGAACCTATTGATGGAGTCACGCAATCAACAGTTTAATTACTGTGATCTGATAATGTCACTAATGTTACATAGTTGTTAGTATCCTTGTGCTTTATATTTGTATAAACATTAAAATTCAATATTCATCTTTTGAAGTGTGTAAAATACTGCTTTTTAAACAATATAAAACAAATATACAAATATTAAATGGAGTTTGTTTGATTTAATCCATCATTCCAATTTAATTGCATTAAGTTAAGTTTATATCGATTGCGAATTTATTTCAGAAGAACAATAACAGTTCCATTAAAACTCTTAAAATGTGAGGGTATTGAAGAGATACGCCGATCATATTTGGTTAGTCTCCAATTGTATAAAGATGGCATATCTGAATCCAAGAATTATGTTGCGCTAAATAAATCAAATGAATCTTATGTTTATGATTTTTTTCCACACCTACGATTTAACTCTCACATACTTTGTGAAGATTTCATGGAGAGAAATACCTTCAGATTATACCCTGTGTAGAGTGCTACACGATATTGCACCACTGTAGACATATTAACCTTCAAATATACTGAAAACACGAGGCTTGGCTAGACTTTAAATATGACAGATTTAACAGTCTATATTAGAGAACAGGGTAGCTAAGATTCTGAGAATATCATATTGAACGAGATTCGGTCGTAACCTTATGAACTTTCTCCTTACGTTTTTAAGACTATAATTATGAAGGCAAAATTTATTTTTTATATTATATTTATTTTCAATCATCTGCAAAAAGGGTGGGCTTTCTCTGATATGTCATCGGGCATGGCCTCCTTTTTTAAGTGACATTTTTATCCCAAGTTCAGAATAAAGCAATAAAGTTTTAACTCATGGTTGAATTTTGACTTTTGTAAACCTGGGATAAATCGAACCCCACGTTTATTATGATAAAAAAAATAGACAACAAGTCGGAGGAAGCTGATAAATCGGCTTCGCTTTAGAAGAAAGTAAAATAATAATACACAATGGAATGGATTTTAAAAACCTTTCGGTAATCGATGATATCGAATCGGCGCCAAGATGAACCAGTTTGTGTTGGATAGTTAATGTGTCAACATCCCAACGACACAAAAAGCAAAAGACATTTAGAAGTCTACAATACAGTCAAACCAGTCATTTTCTCTTCTAGTCTTAAAACGTTAGGGGGAAAATATACTTGATTTTTTTTTAAAAGTTTATCCTTCTTGTTAAAAAAAGTCTTTAGCTAAAACTTGAGTTATGGTAAGACTGTTCACTAATCTTGTTTACATTAAACGATAAGTTAGAAGAAATCCTGTTTGATTTGGACCAAACACAAACATGGTATCGTGTTCGATAATAAATAAATACCCATGTACACCCTCGTAAATTGTGGGAAGTCTATTGAAGGTTTTGAAAAAGTAAGCAGCTTATCTATAACGCTGAGGAATTAGCTTAACATATCTCATTACTTCACTCCACTAATAATGGTTTAATGTTATTAATTAAAGTTAGAAACATAAAAATTCAGTCATCAAGACTACACGCAAGTGTGCGTAGCAGTTCTTAAGTTGTATCTTTATTTTTGTGAAACTAGGTATATCACTATAAAGCGTTTTGAGTAAATGTAAAATAAGGAGTTTACAGTTTTTGCGTCTATAGATAACAAATTGTTTTCTATAGAATTAATGATTTTCTGCTCGACTTCAATTATATTTCTCAGTTAATAATGAACATATATTGAAATGTACTTTAGGTGGATAGTGTTTCATTGACTGGAATCTAATGAAGTCAATTCTGTGATATACTTGATTATTTTTATAAAAGAAGAAAATGTTTAACAAATGGACGGTGATACGTTATTGAAAAGAAAAGTGGAGTGAAGTATTTTGTTTTGAGTTTTTAAAATGAAGCGATAATTTAAAAGTTCACAAATTGAACAGTTTTGTATTGAAAGATGGATAAACATTATTCCCAAACATCTCGAACGAGCACGATGAGTACTAGGGACCATATATTCATAACTCCTGCTGTTTTATCAGGATTAAGTGACAGTCCATTGCTTGGAGTAAAAAGAGTTGACATTAGTTTTGTTCAGAAAGATACTAAACGTTTGGGACCTATCAAGAAGATTATAAAACAGAGAGTTAAACCTATTACGGAAGAATCTCTTTCAGATCACAGGTATTACTTATATTTGTATCTTTATTTCACTGAACTATATGTACAGTATGGATGTTTTATTGAATAGAGATAGCATTGAGAATGTAAATGGGGAATATGTCAAAGACTTGATAAGAGACAAAAACCCGACCAAAGTGCAGACAACAGCTGATATTTCAGTCAGAACTATATCGAAGATATATAACTAGTACAATCACCATTCTTCTTCTTTTTTGTGGGGTTCGTGTTGCTCAGTTCGTAGTTTGTTCTGTATAAGTGTTTTGTTAAATGTTAATTTTCATTTCTTATTTTTCTTCTTTTCTCATGAATTTGTCCGTCTCTCTTCCACTTTGATATTTTCCCTTTTTTTTCTGTCACTTTTAAAAAAAGAGTCCGGTGACTTCTTCCCCTTTGATATATAGACTACGTATCATTGGGCGTTCGATTAACTGATTGTCCAAAATTTAATATTATAACAATATTGAAGCCAATGAAGGTCTTCCCTTTTTTGTTTAGAAATTTGGAACTTGAACGAAAAATTCAAATATTTTTGTGACCAATCAGTAAATGTATTCCAACAATAACCTTTAGTCACACACATTCCATTCCAACCAAAGTTTCTTGTGTGAAACAAAACAAAAAACAATAAAAATGCAAGTTTCTATAAATCCGCAAAAGGAAAAGGGGGCGTAAATTTGAAAGAACACATTGGTGTTATGTTTTTTTTGGCAATAACATATATAAAGTTATTGAAATTATTGAAAGGAATGCAAATTTCACTTATATATTTTTCGTTTCGAACGCATAATTTTAAAATGAATGTAATAAAACATCTTGTTTTTGGTTATTAAGAAAATCACGGAAAATTGATATTTCGTAGAATCATTTGGATGCCGAATTCCTGAGAAAATAGTTGTACAAGATAGTTAAACTGAACAATAATGTATAAATGTGAAAAATCTGCCACAGAAATAAACACCATTGTCTTGTAACACAAAAGACCTTTAAGTTTAAATTATTCATTAAATAAATGTGAAACAGCAGGGTTACAGATTTTTATGTATGTTCTTGTTAAACCTGACTAAAGAAGATAAATGTCATATTAGTTCGTTCGCTGTAATTTATGGATAAATGGTGATTCATTTACATAACTATTCCCGATTAAAAAAACGTCACATCGGTTATCGTCATGACCTTATAAAAACATTGAAATTAAGAATAGATCTAATATGAATCGAATTGTGTTATCTCCCCTAGAGAAAAAAAACTGCGCCTTTTACGGTAGAAACGCCCGCCGCATGCAAATAAGCATTGTGGTGTAAGTCGCAACTGGAATGGCGTACAAGTAATTTAATCAGGAAATATGTAAAATCACCTTGTATGAAGAAAAAACTTGCAGAAGATTCTTTAACATAAAATAATGCTTTAAATATGACGATTAGATTTTTTTTCAAGTTTAAATTGATAACATAAATTCCCAAATGTTCTAAATTAAAAGGAAGCGCGGCCATCTTGGTTGGTTGGCCGGGTCACCGGACATATTTTTAAACTAGATACCCCAATGATGATTGTGGCCAAGTTTGGTTAAATTTGGCCAAGTAGTTGCAGAGGAGAAGAAAAGTTAACGACGACGACGGACGACGGACGACGGTCGACGGACGCCAAGTGATGAGAAAAGCTCACTTGGCCCTTTGGACCAGGTGAGATAAAAGAAAAAAAAAAGGTTTGCGAGTATTATGTGAAACATATATCTTAAAATGCTGACGGATTAAAAAAAAAACCTACAATAAAAATTAGGAAAATTTTAAAATCAGATGGGGGAGCCAAAGAACACTGTAAGATATTGAGAAATTTGACACAAGCGTACTCGCGCAAGTTCTTGACATGTGAATTAAACAGTTCCGCATATCTGACGGTTGAAATCAAATGACTTTGGATTCATCAATCACAACATTTATTTTTTTCAAAATAGAAATAGATCGTACGTACTTCACCTCGATATATGAGAAATATTGCATTTTCAATCTGACAGTTAAATGATTAAGGATGTTCAAAAATAATATCCTTTCAACTGATTTTTATAGTCAGTTCTTATGTTGTATTGCTACATCATTGTCCCAGGTTAGGGAGAGGTTGGCGCCTTCGAACATGCTTTTCCGAGCTACATTCTGTATGTGCCTGTCCATTTCAGGAGCCTATAGTTCAATGGTTGTTGTTGATTTATGTCTGTCATATTTGTTTTTTGTAAATTTGTTTGTTATAAATAAAGCCGAAAGTTTTCTCAATTGAATTGTTTTGTATTTTCATGTCGGGCCCTTTGCGGTAGGCGACTACATGATATGATATGGAGGTGTCTGAATGTTGAATGACGTACGGTTGTCTACATAGTTGCTGCATCCTTATTTGAACTTTGGTTGATAAGTTTTTCATTGGCACGTGTGGAACGAATGTTTTACGACGTGTCGACGAATAATTTACGACATGTGGACAGACGGACGGACAGACAATAATATAATGTAATGGGCGCATACGGTTACTATGCCGTTTGTTTTCACGTTTACATTGTTTTACATTGTCATTTCGGGGCCTTTTATAGCTGACTATGCGGTATGAGCTTTGCTCATTGTTGATGGCTGTACCGTGACTGACCTATATTTTTTAATGTCTGTGTCATTTTGGTCTATTGTGGAGAGGTGTCTCATTGGCAATGTAACCACATCTTCTTTTTTTATAACTGTTACCTGATTGAACATGTATGAACTTCTGCCACTGAACGTTAAGATACCAATCAATCAGTACACGAGTATTAAATATGGGGTTAAGAGTCGTCCACAATCTGATATACATATATATAAGGTCATTGTATAACCTATGATTGTATCTATTGGGTCGATCAAGATGCGTTTAATCGATTTTATCTCGATTGTCTGTCATTCATAAAACAAAAGCTCTGGCGCTTTAACTATTGTTTACAATGACACCAATATTTACTTGCTTATAGCCGTGCTATACCTTTCATATTGTAAACTTATACCCACCATGTGTACATTTAACAAAAGTGCTCATTGTTTGTACAACTTATAATATTTCACGATTTATTGGACTTCGGTATATAAAAATGATTGTTAGTTTAACATAACGTTTTAAATTAATTCAATATTATGGCTTGACACCAATGGGATAAACAGTTTAATTATTCCGAATTAAAATGGATTTTCTTGTGGTACAAGGACAACCTCCGGTTCTACATACAAGGTAATCACTATAAGAGTGTGCTTAAAATGGTGATTGAAATTAAGCTTATTATAAATCCGTCTCATCTCTATTTTCCTATTTATTTCTTGATAACGCCGGAATACACTTGTAAATATCCATTCAAAGGAGAAAAATTATATTTCAAAATCAAACCTTTATTTGATTGAATATCAGACAAAAAAGTTTACAGATATAAACATAAGATGGCAATTTTGGAATTAATATTGATTCACTCAGTGAGTCTTGTATCAGAAATAAACACATGTATTCCTAAACCAGTTGCTGGCATGATACGGGTTATTCGCGTTTAACTTATGATGGCATGATATTAACCCTCTTACAGGAGGGATTGAGGTTGATTTGTATATGAGGAAGAGATAACCAGTTGTATTGAGGTCGGGTATCTCCGTCACTCTTCTGTTACTTATTTTAACATCGGACTCGGGCTTCTTTTCAACTGAGTTTTGCTGTATGTGTGTGTGTTTATTCCTCATGGCTAGAGTTATATGGAGAGGGTTGAGCTCTAAACAAAACATGTTTTACCCCGTCGCATTTTGAATTACTAGTACCCCAAGTCAGATACCCTTTTGTCTTTGTTAGCATTGTAGGTTTTTTTTTTTATTTGATCTATTTATATGTTTTTGAGTTAAGTAATGCGTCCATGTCGCTGAACTAGTATGCATTATTGTTTAGGGGTTAGATGAGACCCGACACCGAAGCGAGCGTTGCCTGTTACGTTGAAGACACATGTTTGTGCTGTTTTCATTTCTTTGATCGGGTTGTTGTCTCTTTGACACAATTCCCGTTTCTATTTTGTTTTGTGTACTTAAAGTTGTCTGTTTGTTTGCTTGTCTTGATTTTGTGTTTAAAAAAAGGAGTGAAATCTCGATACAAGAATGATAGGTTTGTATTATAATGATGATTATTAAAAATAATCGCTTTATAATATATGAAACAAAATCATTTCGTAAATTTCATAACTAACACTAATGATTTTAAGGATAATTCTTCAGTATAACTGGACGGTAGGGCATTCCATTTCACTCCATAGCCGAGACGTTTTGTCTATTTCAACAGCATATGCGTGTTTACTTTCTGTTTTTTTTTTAAATTTGACTGTTAATTTTGTATTGCTATATACACAGACAAGTACTTATTACTAAAGAATTCGTGTGGGTAAAATTGTTACTTAAATTACCAAGATTAAAGCGGTTGAGATTACCCATTCGTTTTCAAGTTTCATTCATAAACAACATGGTATTGTGTTTGACCGATAAGTTCTGATCAATCATTGGAACGTTTCAAATGCCAAAAGAACATGTGACCTATTAAGATTTTAAAAAGTTGTCAACGTGAAAGTTTCTTCAAAACAATTGATTTCCATTTGAAAATCATCGAACTAAATAAAGCTTGTCACACTACAACAAAAGAAAGAGTAAGGAAATATACAATAAACACTGCCAGGGCCATCTTTCTTCCATCTGCTTTCCTTCCACCCAAACTTATATATATTTTCTGTCTTTTCTTCCAGTTTCTCGCGTCTCTTCGACTTCTCTCTCTTTTTTCTAATAGTCTTGGATGTTATTTTTTTTAAATTTTAGTTCATTTATATATTTAGGAGTTAGTATGAAGTCCATTTTCTCTGAACAAGTACACATTTTTGTTTAGTGTCTATTGCTGGAGTCCGTCTCCGAGTGCGATATTCTCTTGCTATATTAAATTGGTGGTATCTTCATCTCCCATGTCGTAGTTTTTTACTTTTACATTCGTCTTGTTCAGCTCTCTGTTTCATCTGTCTGTTTTTTATTTTATTTTTGTGTGTCTTTTCTTGTTTCTTATTTGCTTGTTTTGTATTTGTTTTTATTGCTAGAAACGAAATGAAATTGACCTTAGAAACAAAGCCAGGTATTTTCCCCATTAAATATATTGATGTTTTGTATTGATTTATAATATCGAATTCTTTGAAGTTATAGTTTTTAGTTCAAATAACAAAAATAAGCCATAACAAACATAAGACACGCATGAAATTCAAATGAATATAAGAAGAAGCCATCATTCTGGAATATTGTCATGTGCACAATTAGAAAAGAAACCCAATGACTATAGAATTTATTATTCTGGGGTCTGTAAAATGGGCACCTGTAATTGTTGAAAAGTTAGATTTGCTTCTTATACTTTTTAAACAAATCTGAATCACTGATGATTGCGAGAAAATGTCATCATAATTTTAGGGGTTTTGTTAATAAAAATACCAGCTGAAGGACGCCTCCGGGGTGCGGGATTTTCTCGCTGCATTGAAGACCTGTTGGTGACCTTCTGTTGTTGTTTTTCTATGGTCGGGTTGTTGTCTCTTTGACACATTTCCCATTTCCATTCTCAATATAATCATACAGAAAAATATCAATGAGAAACCAAAATATATTTTTAAAAAGGAACAAAATATATTACTCGACAATATTACAGATTTAATAAACGATTTATTGGCAGAAATACACTATCATTATATCATATCAGATCATAATTGAAGGTCGTGGATAACATTGAAAACTCAGAGCTTTACATCAGTTAACATATAACTTAAAAGTCAAATACAAATTGCCATTTTTCCTTTTTAATATTTTGTAAACTCGTTTAAGCTGGAATTAAGAAAAGATAATGAATGCCTGTATATACATAAATATCTAGTTTAAACTGCTCTTCGTGATGGTCAGGATATGAATAATGAATTGACAGGCAAACTATACTATAAATAATAATGGACGATACAATAAAGAATACAGAAAATAGCCAAAATAGTATAGAAACGGAGCCCCACCCCAACTGAAAGGAAAATCCAGAACCTCAATCACACCCGCATTGTGCAAATTATTTTCTTTTCTTATATATATATGAATAAAACTAATTTTCATTTAAAAGCACTTACACTAAAACGACAAGTTATAAACTCTTAAATTTTCAGTTTTTGTTTGAATTATCTTCATTCTATTTCACTAAGTTTGCTGTTAATCTATTTCCCTCATCGTCATAAACATGCATGAAATATTTGCCACTGAACGTTAATCAACCATTAATCAATGTATTTCCGCCCTATATTCACCAATAGTTAGCACCTTTATTTTCAGTCTGATTAATCACTAATAAAGTAATAATCACTCATACTACATATTGCATTGAACAAAAAGTAGATAATACATAGAATTAAAAGGCGTTATGAAGATTCTGTTTCCCGTTTTTAGTGTCTAAAGAAATCTATCGGTATTTAGAAATATTTTAAATGACAAAAATGGACCCTTTAAACTATTTAAATATGATTGCAGTAAGCATTTTAGGTTGGTGTATATATATATGGATCTTATCGCGTTCTATACATTCTATTTTGTTACAAATAAAAGACCTACTCGGTGCTATAACTGGCAGATAATCCATAATGTAATTTTCACTTTTCTTTAAAGAAATAGCTTTAATAAGATGAAAGACCGCAAGGACAACAAACTTGTAATGATTCTTTTGTCCAAACGTCACAACTAGATATGAATAAATACTTATTTCAATCGTATCCAAATATAGGTTGATTGATGTATCTCAGTTTCTTAAAAAGTAATTAATCACATGCACCCTTAGCTTAAAATTTAATTTCATGTGCAAACATCATATGCTATATTTTAAAAAAATAGTGAACTTTTAAGCTCATCATATCTCAAAGTCAACATAAAAAATGTTCAAACGATATCCGTCGATTTCTAAGTTGTGTGTCTTATTTTTTCCCTATTTTGTCTTTGTTTTGTTCACGCATCGTTGAGAATATAATCGAATTTGATGCGACTGTCAACCAAGTGAGAGGTTTAGCTAGATTTAAAACCAGGTTCAATCCACCATTTCTTCATAAGAAAATGCCTATATCAAGTCAGGAATATGACAGATGCTATCCATTCGTTTGATGTGTTTGAACTTTTGATTTTGCCATTTGATTGGGACTTTCCTTTTTGAATTTTCCTCGGAGTTCAGTTTTCTTGTGATTTTACTTTTTTTCAGATAATGCCATTCAGCAATTTGAAACCCAATTTTAGTACAACCCACATTAAAAGCTTTTGAAACCTCCTTAGTCCCTCTTCACTTTGAGAATATGCATTAAAATGATTTGGTATTTATGTTTGTCAATACATGAGAAAAAATATTTAAGGAAAAATGTCCCTAATAGTAAAGGGAAAACATATATCATTCTAAGTGCCATGAATTTGTTTACCTCTAAGACGAAAAATTGTGACCTCGACAAAATTGATACTTCCGCTGGCTTAGTGATTTTGAAAGACAACTTTAGATAGAGTCCCTCCAAACAATGAACACGATATTACATTTGCGACGACAAAATATCTGTTGCTACCGTTTTTTTTAAATTTTTAATTGATTTAAAAGTTTCATTGAATGAACATGCATATGTTGACAAATTAAAGACTCTTATCATACTATATGATCAACTCAATAGAATTATAGGATTTTACAATTGAGTTATAATCTGGAGGAGGTGTATACATTTGGATTTTATTGGGGGGGTTAACTTCTTCAAATTCTTATTGAATTTATCAAAGATGTAACTCAGTCAGGCTATTCATATAGAAGCGAAAATAACAACACCACAGTCACGACAGGTATGATTAAATATTTATTTTTCCATTTCCTGTGTTATTTAACTAAATAACAAATAAGTTTTAAAGCAGTTTTTGTTTGGTATGAACTCGATTACCCTTATTATCTTGTAGACGCCCTTTTGCAACTATTATATTAGCTTGTATACAACCATACAACACATTTAGTTGAACTATTACACAAACTGTGATGCACTATCGACCCTAACAAAAAATCTTGGGAACTTGCATCCAGTCATGCGCTTCTTAATGTTAACGGGACATTAGATCATATACGATTAGTTTTTTTTATAGATTGATTTCCTTTTTGTGTTGGAGAACTACGAATACTTCGTTCATTGAAAAAACTATTTCAATATGTCTAACACTAGTTCAAATTTACATAGATTGAACCTTTTTGTATTATAGTTAACAAAAGTATTATTTTAGGTTTCACTTGTAAAACAAGACCTGCTTACCCTTCCATAGCACATGGGTTCATACATAAAATTCGGGTTAAGTTTGTGTCTCTCGTGACGAATGGTACAGAACTAAGTTTTCTTTGAAGTGTTCTGTTGAATGTTCTTGATGGTTCTATGTGTTCTTCTCATTACGGACGGTGTAGTGTTTAGTTTTCTATGCAGTTCTTTGTAGAATGTTGCTTGTTTTGTTTGTGTATCTCATGACGGACGGTGCAGTATTTAGTGTTCTGGGTTATATTTTAATGAATGTTGTTATGTTAGACTCCCTCGTGACGAACGGTGCACTATTTAGTTTTCTGTGTAATGTTTTGTAGAATGTTGTTGGTTCTGGTTGTGTCTCTCATGACGGCCGGTGCAGTAGTTAGTGTTCTTAGTTATATTTTGTTGAACGTTTTTGGTTCTGGTTGTGTATCTCATTACGTACGGTGTAGTATTTAGTGTTCTGAGTTATGTTTTCTTGAATGTTGTTCGTTCTGGTTGTGTATCTCATTACGTACGGTGCAGTATTTAGTGTTATGGGTTATATTTTGTTGAATGTTGTTATGTTTGACTCCCTCGTCACGAACGGTGCAGTATTTAGTTTTCTGTGTAATGTTTTGTTGATTATTGTTGTTGGTTCTGTGCAGTATTCAGTGTTGTGTGCAGTATTCAGTGTTCTGTGCATTATTAATGTTTTGTTGAATGTTGTTGATGGTTAAGTTTGTGTTTCTCGTGACAGACGGTGCACTATTTAGTTTTCTGTATATAGTGTTTTGTTAAATGTCGTAAGTCGTTTCATCCATGTCCCCCAAAAAGATTATATTTTTTTTTTCAAATGATTCTTAGGTTTTGTACAGCGTGGCTTGCCAAATAAAAAATGAAAAAAATGTATTATAAAATGGTCGCAGTGATAAAGACATACAATTACCTAAGAAAAAGTGGGACTTTTTTCTCATTTAAGGGTTTAATATAGTATCTACTGTCGTGCATAATATAGAGATATATAGACACTGAAAATGACCAGAAAATTTTACAGAACAAATGCAACTTTACATCTATTTACCAGTTATAAAAGAAAATCGCTCCATTTTATTTGTATTTTGTTTTTGTTCTGCTGGAAATGAATTCATTGTATGCCTTGCGTTTATTTCATACTTGAACGAATATAGAAAATAACTAGATCACCTTTCGTGACAATAAATACGTTCTTTTTATAATTGAAATCTATGATTGCAAATGTTTGTTTCATTAGTATTTTTGTTAGAACCCCCAAAGAACAATTCTGAAGGTCAGCGTTTATATTAAAATCTCGGAATTAATTTTAATCCTTTAACTTAAAGAGAAGATTGTAAAGTTGTGTTTCACAAATACATATATTCATTACTTTCCTCAAGGCTTACAGGAATAAGAACCGATCACGGATTTATAAATGAAATCATACGCTAGATTACTAAATCATTGTCACTTAAATTCTGTTTGTATAAACATTTTCCCTTCATATCTTTATAAATGAAAGACATGTACAAATATATATTTAGGACGAATATCTCTGAATAAATACTAGGTCCATGCGATAAAACTATAAAATGTCCAACTTTATGGAGGTTTGTGTGGATGTCAAATCCATAAGACTAAGGAGAAGTGGAACATGTTTACTTTCTGCCAGAATCACCAGAACACGGTACAGTAAAAAATGGCATTTTTATCTTTTATCGATTTGTCTTGCAAAACCTTTACGAAAAAAATAAAATCACAGAAATACTGAACTCCGAGGAAAATTCAAAACGGAAAACATAGAAAATCACTGTATCGATATCGTTGATTTGATGTTTTTTAAAATGTTAACTCCACCATACTTGTTTACCTGCTTAGGCAATAATTAACTCTTGTAAGACTGTTCATATAGTTCCTAAACCGGAGCTCACATGCCGTGTAAACTATTGCCATCACTTGGCGGAATTAGTGTGTAGAAGTTCCTTCACAAATGATTTTTATTTGGTTTTGATCGAACGCAAACATTGCGGCCAGGGACAATCTTTGATTATGATTGGCCAATCTAAAACAAAATCTTCTCTGCTTTGTAACCATACTGATGATTGTGAAATCATCTATACACATGATTTCTATTTAATATTCATCAGCTTGCAAACATGACGGAATAAGTGTAACATACGCCTTATTGAAAACCTCTGAGAAATCACATTCAAAGGAATGTTTATGGATCTCCTTTAATCCTCATTGTTTCGTATAGAACGAAACGTATTGCCACGATGATGGTATTCTGATTTTCTGCTGTCATATTCTCTTGATTGCTCATCTCTAAATATCTGCCAGTGATTTGATGTCTTAAGATGGTTATTACCTTTACCAGATGTTTCGATCATGTACTATTGCATACTCCGGTTGGCAGGACAGTAGAGGTGGTCTAACCTTTAGCATTCGGCTTCCAGCTCAGATCATCTCGGAGATTTGCCATAACCAGCAAGATGAAAGTTTTGCTGCTTTTCCCTAGCCGTCTTAATGTTGTATTCCCTACATTTCCGACTATGCCTATTGCCTTTAGCATCCTTCATAATGACTGCAGGAAATCCACTACTTCTACTTGGAACAGCCAAGTTTTCAAACCATTCTCTTTACATGTCATCAGCTCTGTTTAATTTTCCTTCACCTGCTGGTATGCCTCTTTATATCTCTCTTTCAATGGAACTGTCAGTTCTATTGCTACTATCATCTTTGACAACTGTGACCAAACTACAATGTCTGGGTGTAGGATTGTCTGTACGAAATCAGGAAACACAAGCTTATTTCCAATGCCAGCCCTAATGTTTCATTCATGGTCTAAGCTGTAGTGCTGTTGGATGGATCTGATCTGCTTTGCCTTTGTTGTTTATGGTCTCTTCTTCCTTCATTCAATATCAAAGGTCTCTATCATGCCGCCATCGATATTTTCGCAAAACAATCTTACTGAATGAAAGTATGTGTTCCATTGTGCCTCGTCGACCACATAACTTAAAGAGTGGTTCTACTGCCAATCTCCATTGGTTGAGTAAGTTTTGACGGGAAAGGAAATTTATCATAACTGACCTAAGCATGAATTAAATTGTGATCTGTTCCATTCCCCATAACCCTGCCCATGGGATCTTTCTTTCTGTCAAGTTCGTACTCGTGACTAATGCTCTTTGGCCTTCTTCTACATGTCTTATTCTGACTGCACCATAATGCTCTTTTCTTTTGGTGTTGCATTTGACTATTGTTGTCAATGTGTTGTTCCTAAACCCTGTCTACCAGTATATGTGTTGTCAACTATATCTTTGTAATAAAGAATTCTTTCTGCTTGATATACTGCAGTGTGTAATGTTTTTCTGGTGGAAAACATTGAAAAATTGAGGAATCATAGTTCCAAACAAAAATCTGAATCAGAAACTTCTTGGCCAAATTTAGTCATTAAACACAAAAGAGTATTGTATTTTAAAAAAAGGACTTCAAAAAAATGTTCTCAAATCATGGCTGCCCGGGGCAATCATTGATTCTGATGATTTTTTCAAATAATTTTTAAATTGATCATTGATATGTGTTTTTGTTTATTTTACAGGACGATGGGAAGTGAAAGTGATGGCTATGATTTTTGTGATGATGCAATAGAAAAAGTAGCTAAGGCTAACTCAGTTCGTTTGGAAACTACACAGATTTTACCGGAAGTGTCAGCTTCTACTTGTGCTTTTCATACAAAATCAGACAGATTAAAGAACGAATTGTTGTATATGTCAAATCACCATGCGGGACATTTACCACAAAAACGTTTGAGACCTAAAGCTGTGTCTAATATACCAATAAATCCTCGAAAACGAATTCCAAAAATACCATCAGGAATGGATATAAGACAATTGGAAAGAGACATTGAAAAATATCCCAAGTTTCCGTCAGCCTTGCCTGGGCACATGCCGTCAAAAGAGTTTGTAATGACATGGTTATTACATGGGTCAGAACCTGAACACCACTTTCCCGAACTAACTACTCCAAGAGATAAAAAACCGTCCAAATTAAAACAACACAAATTAGGTGCTTATAGAAATACGTTCGTTAGTGAATGATATATGTATATCAGAACTACATATATATGTATATTTAATTGAGCTAGATGCAACGAAATTAATATTGTCGTCAACAATGGAAAAGAAAAGAGTTTAAAGGTTTCGTCTCATTGAAACCTTGTCGTTATCTAGTATACGAACAATCGGAATCAAATGTGTAAGCTTCATCGGAATCAAACGTGCACACATTGCTTCATCTGTGCATGGAAATTATAATTGTTGTTCGAATCAACTGTGTACTCAATACTGATTCGTTTGCATTATTGTAAACAATATACATATGTATTATTGCAAACATGTGCAATCAGTTATTTTCATTATGTCTGATTAATATACTTTTAGAATAAGAATCGGTGAATGTCCTCAACCGTCATTTGCCAAACACCTAATTACGAATTAGTTATGAATCTTCTGGGCATATAGGAAAACAAAGTAATTTGCCGAAGTTTAGAATGAATCTTTATGACACCATTGCAATCATGTATACGTTTTCAAATCGTAACATCAACCACACGTGACAAGGATGTCCTTATCCTCTTTAAGATAATTTTTGAAAAAAATCCACAGAAAAGAAGATATTTAAAAAAACCATGTCATATCATTATTGGGCCTGTTATCTATGCTTTTCAGCAAACCGGAATAAAATAATGCAAACTACATGAAAGAAATTCCATGTTTCATTCTTGCAAATAGTGTTTTAGATACACCAAGTTGTTTCAAGGAAGAGCATGATAATAGTTTTTGTTTCAATGATAGATCTGCATCCTTCAGCTTGAAAAGTTATAATGTTAGCAAACTATTCCCAATTGCTTTATTGTAACTTGAAGAAATATTAGCTTTGAACATTCAAAGTCGATGAGAATGCGAAAGGCCCTGGAACCAATAAGAGGAGAAGAAAGGAATTAATCATTAGTTCGATCACAAATAATTACTTAATCGATTAAAGGGAGATAATGCTAACTGCACAGAAACTTCTATATTTTTATTTTTATTTTATAGGACTTTTAAAGATAGATTTTCTGTAAGCTTGGTTCTATTTTCGGTCAAGTATAACGTTTCCATCATTTTTCTACTGAATGTATGATATATAACACTTAAACATCGTAGTATACAAGCATACATTTTATTGTAACCTGAAAATATGTGTGTCTTGTATAGAACAAACTTTTATCATATATTATATGATAATAATATTATTAAAATCACACATCTTTGATCAGGTTAAAGTGATTCAACATACACCAGTGTTCTATATACCGCCATATAAATGTACCGCTTTATCCACAGAGCACCTGTCTATTAAAGATTAAAGACCGTTACCTCATCTCTTTGTATGCATGAATGAAGATATGAGATAGACGTTAATGACACAATAATCCAAGAGGTCGGTAAACGGTGATATCAATTGACCTTATGTACGTGTACATTATGTAGAGTTCTCATAAAATCGACCCAAGTCTCAAAAGTAAGAATGAATTTAGCAGAGAATTCACAGCAAAATCCTCAAAGCCGAAGCACTAAAACTGAAAGAATTTAATCGGCAATTTAAATTCCAACATTGGACAGGTACATGCTATCCTTTCAATACCTTATTGTGTTCATGGTCTTGGATCAAACAATCTAAGTTCGGAGAGTCAGTAAGCATGTTGGTGTATAGTAACTCTGCAAACTTTACTCTTTTACCTCAAAACTAATGTCAGTTGAACATCTTGTTTCAATAGGCCTTTAACGACAAATGGGTAAATGTCTTTGAGGCAGCAACCGGCCAAGAAGCTAATTGTACCAAAATTAAGAGACATATTGCGAAATCACAAAGAACCTTCAATAATCATAAAGTCCAAACATAAAAGCAACAGTAGTATACTGCTGTTCGAAAATAATAAATCGATTGAGAGAAATCAAATCAATGTCACAAACGACGGAAACACATCAACTTTAAGTGGAACACAACAAAACAAAAGAAACACTGAAGTGCAACAACAACAAAAAAAACAGACGATAATGCAAAACATACAGAAACAAACTATAGGATAACAATGGCCATCTATTTTCATAGATTGGCACAGAATATTTTAAGAACAAATGGTGGGTTGGACCTGGTTATGTGGCAAGCAAAACCTCGCACTTTTGTGGAAATGTTGAACACAAAAATGACTATATTACATGACAGGAATACAGTAAAAATAAATGCAAGAACATGCAGGACAGAGAAATGCACAAATAAACAATACAATAGTACATTTCGACATGGTAACCCCAGAATAAAAAACGAAACGTAAAACAAACGACAGCACACATTATCTCTTTATTGTGACGACCAACGACCTTGACTGGATACACCATTTTATGTAATGAACACAAAGAAAAGCAATTATCACTGAAAGATACTCGACTAGCAGAGGGACATGCATAAACATTTAATAAAAAAAACCATTAACTTTTCTGGTATTTCAATCCTCACGAAAGGCAGTAACCGAAGTTAGACATGATCACTAAATAATAAATTGTCAGTCTATCCAGTATGTTTAGGTGTTCCCCACTTCAAATATGTAATTGCTTTGCAGCCTTTTTCGAAAAAAAGGCATTGATATTCTTTATCTTCCACTGATCTCGAGATAATCTCTTGTTTAAAAATTTCACTATCAAAAGCTGAATATATCGTTATAAAACTATACTTTGTGTTTTGCTGTGTATACTCTCAAATGTTGATCCCTTTATATTGACTGACTCTTCATAGACTTGGGCGTGAGGTATACTTTCATTCCTATTTTTCCCCATTACATTGTTATTATGAGCTGTACATGTATGTAATATGTAATACTAGCAAATTATAGGAGGTAGTCGTCTTGCTGATTTATATGCATCGCAAACCAAGACTTCATATAAATAGATAGAACTAGAGTTGTAGATAACCTAGCTGAGTACCAAGATACTCTCTCATACAGAGAGATGGTTGTAGTCAATGAAAACGACCCAAAAAGATGTAGATACAATATCATGGCTAAAAAATTGTAAATGCAATCAGTAGACCATAAAACATTACATATGTACCTAAAACATGAGCAGCATCAACAAAATCAAAACATGTAGAAGGACAAACTCTTGAATGCTGCTATAACTGAGAAATGGAAAGTTCCCAATGAGAAAATGATAGTTATCATTTCATCATAAATGTTTTTCTATACCGATTCTAAATGTCAATCAATATAACTGAATGTTATCGCAGAATATTGTTGTGTACAAGTTGTAATTTCGTACAAATTATAATTTGTACAGATTTTTTGTACAAGTTATCAGTGTTTTATGACCTGCTGAACAAAAATGGATGATGCAAGCACACAGTCTATTGCTTCGCATATTTCTGTCATATTTTCACAGCTTCATGACACAGTCTAAATCTGAGCATTGATACAAAAACATTATAAGACCACACAAAGATTTTGTATGGATATGAATATGGTATATGGAAAATAATAAAATTAGAATTTAAACCATTCATGTATCCTCATTTGCAGTTTGAGGACAAGGAGAATAGCACCAAATGTTCGGTTGAAGTATATTTTTTTGAATTTAAAACATAACACTGGTACATTTTATATGATAAACCTGTATCACCTGTTGCAAGAAGGAAGGTGTCAAAAAACTTATAACTTGTAAAAATCCTGTACAAATTATAATTTGTACAAACTTACATCTTGTACACAACATTTATATTTCTTTTTATTTTAGGGCGCACCATTTTAGGAATTGACTACTTTACAATGTACGATCTTGTGATTGGCAATCATACCACATCTTCTTTTTTTTTTTTTATATCTTTGCGCAAAATATATCTTTATCATGTTGTCTGGGACCAAACGATGGTGTATAAGTCCTGGATAGTGCCAACATTTTCGCACATAATGATAAGGTGTACCCGGAGAAGAATGTCTCCTTTGCCTTGCTGATTTTAAGTAGTAACTACGAATTTCTGATTTTGCAAGCATGTATATGTGTATATTACATCTTCTCTTGTTTTATAGTCGTCTATTAGTAATCTGGTTCATATCTTCTGCAATGTTGTTGCTGCATATTCAACAGTTGAACGTACTAGATAAGTGTAAGCAGGATTTTTTAGATTCGTGTGGTGGCAGTACATTATGTATCATCTGAGGAAACCTGGGGTTGGATTTGCCCTTTTTGCATAATTTGTAATATGCATGGTTCATTTCAGATCTTCTGATTTTCACTCTATGTACGGGAGGCTCTGGATTTGTTAGAGTATTGGCTATTGAGCTTGTATAATCTCTGGTTTTCGCTTTAAATGCACATGGTGTAGCATTTTGTCTAGTTAAATATCCGACATTCCCAACTAGCCCAAATTTAATGTCTTTATTTTGTTGCAGTTCTTTGTGCTTTTTTTTTACATTATAATGGGTCTGTACATTATAGTAATCGGCGAACATCCGTACTGAAGATTTGATAGTCACGGTCTGCCATGTGAAGATGGCAGTTAGTCATGGTGCTATTTATGTTGCACATTCTATAAGTTTTCACATTTTGTTTTGTTTTACTATGATCTACTATCTGGTCCAGATTCTTTCCGTATGGAATGCTTTTTTTAAAATATTTTTTTTTATCTATGCGTTGTTTTCTATACCTTTAGTAAATATTAGTAGTTCGGGAATGAATCTTTTGATGTTGTCTTCCTCTCGATCTTTTAGAATATGGATCTAAAATGTTTCAGTCTTTCTATCTGTATGTCTAAAACTGTTTATTTCGTTAAGCGTGTTTGTATATTCTTTGTTTCTTTCAGAACAGCTTCCTTAGTTTGTGGTTTATCTAGGTTATGTTGCTCTTGTGATGGCTGAGTGTGTCAGAAGTCCAGGGTTTAACCACAAGGTTTACATTAGTAGAAGAAAGACAACTCTTGTTGTTCTACTATATTACCATGTCATAAAAGAGATTAAAAGTTTGATCAAGTTTCGCAGTTTCAAGTTGGAAATATAAACAGAGTAAAACAAAGCTTGACACTGAAGTCATGGGGTAATTGTATGCGATGGAATCTTTAAAAGATTTATGTTAACAGAGTTAATTCAAGTTAAGCCACACTATAATATTGTGAGATTTTGTTCAAGAAAAAGGTTCATATCCGAAAGAATATTGACTGGCAATGTTTAATATACACAACAGACAAGCCTGCAAGATCACAAGAAAAGGCATTGCAGCAACTGGATGATGAAAAATGTGTCAGAAAATTATAAACTTTACTGGTTTGAGATTCCTTAGATAACTGGAAATTAAACAATCGCCTGCAGCATTCCATTTGACAGGGTCCACTCATTTACTCAATTTAAATCACTTTTCTAATGTCCATTTCAATCAATAATTTACAAAGGCATGTCAGATGGACAGCTCAAATAATTTTACAACCTTAATCTTCTTTTGACCTTCTGTGGCACAGACACTTGTCTCAGAAAATAATTAGGTAACAGGTTTCCGGATATAAGATTTTCAGTCTGAAATTGATCATTAATTTTTCATAACATATTTTATTTGTTCACTTTAGTAATTGTTATTTTATCATACAATACAAAAATCATCCCAAAAAATTAATTCGTGTTGGCCAGGTGACATTTAAAATGTAGATATGATTGAAAAAGCTCCAATTTATCTCCCTTTGGTGCAAAAATGCCATTTTTTTAGCATTAAAATTACTAAACTAATCCTTGGTAAAATGGTATAAAGTACTCCTTGATTTAACATTAACTGTTTTCGTGATCTTCTCACAATAATCCATATCTTATTGACATTGAATGGGTTTTAACCTTTGACATCAAGCAAAGTATTATCAGAAATCTTGAAGACAATGTTTTTTTGTCAAAAGTTATATCAGTTTCAGGTCAACTATTTTATCTAATGCAGTATAGTCTTGACAGGGGAATTTACATAGGAAAGTGAGAGAAAAAATCTTTGATTCCTGTATCTTTGTTATTTAAAAATTTTAATGTAGTGTTATGGTGTACTAAAGTGAAATTAGGCATAGCTGTATATTTTACTATTTTAATACAAATTTAGCAAATACCCAAAATCATGACTAGACACAAATTTATTTAAATTTTGATATGGGGTCTGCTATCCTGCTACATGCTTTTAAGGATAGTTATTGATAATTTCCTATGCATATGTTTTTTTTCCAATAGTGTGTACTGAATGTTTTTTAATTCTAAACTTAAATTGCATCACTTAACTTCAAGCTTCTCACATTTATTTTCATTTTATTTTGGGACTGCTAAAGTTGCATTGACCCTCAGATGACAGCTTAATTTATGAACAAGATTAAGTTCATAGATATTGATTGATATAATAATTTAAAGGTTATAGCTGTCATAAAAACAACATGTTTCCATAGTATCAAAATGTTTTTTTAAATATTTTTCAGAAAATGCCAGATGTTGTAATGGACAATATAGAACCGGTATGTAAAGGTTTTTTTTTTTTGCAGTATTATTTTCACTATATAAATTTTGCCTATGAGTTATATAACAAGAGTTTTTATGATTTATAAGTTGTTGGGTTGTGTAAAATGGGATAATTACATGGACTCCAAAAGGAGCAAGATTTGGTTCATTGACAGAGAGTAAGTGTCTTCTACTTATGCCTGCATCAGTGAATGCAGATGAATTCAATAAACTCATCTTCTTAATTCTTATGGTATCCAGTTATCAATCAAATTTATGATTAATAACTACTGCACATCAGTATGATAATTACATATATATATATATATATATATAGATATTAACAAAAGAATAGTGCCAAAAATAAATAAATACTTATATGACATCATAGATAATAGGATTGAAGTTGTTTACAGACAGTGTTTTGTATTCGCAAAATTCATCAGTGAAGCTGAAATCAAAAGAATTTAAAAAATGAAGTACAAAGCTGAAGAGCATTAAATTTGAGGAGCCACAATAGCTAAAAGTTTTGTTAAATTCATCTGTATGGTAGAAAATCCCTCATATTTGGAAAATTAAAAGTTTTGTAAACTGTTAATTTATAATTATGACCATATCAATTGTAATTAATGCTGCCTACTGGGCTAGTGAAAAACTCCACCAGCAGTGGCATATCAACCAAGTATTTAAAAATAAACTGTGAAGAGATGTCTCATTGTCTTCATTTTTATATCATCATAGGTACCATTTAGATTGAAAGTTGTTATGCTGAAGTTCGTTTCGTCCACACAAGACTCATCAGTGAAGCTGGAAAAAAAGGTTATAAAGGCCAATCCAGATAGCTAGTTTGTCACAATAAATAAAGGATATCGTAATTGCATAATGGAGTATTTATAAGAGACTTAGCAATCATCTATTGATTCCTGTTGAACCTTAGTCATGCAAATGTTTATAGAGCATTAAAAAAACTCAGTGGGGTTGAGTTTGTCTGCATATATATGCATTTGTTTAAAAAACAAAATGGCCTTAGAAATACCTATTTTTTAAACAACTCTATAGGATGAGCTAGTTTAAAACATTATATGTCTCATTTTTCTAGAACATCTGATACTATGTTTGATGGGTCCGTTCTGTTAGGCCTGAGAAATGCACATTTTTTTTATGACATTCAACAATTGTATAATCATTATTATTTGGCCTTAGCATCCTACACATCTGGCAGATTATCTGTAAACAATGATAATTTGTATTACATACTCGATTACATATTGGATATGTCAGATTATCACAAATACTTTAAATTGTTAGTCATGTTATAATTAAATCTCTTTGTTAATTGGATTAATTTAAATCTTGATAGAATACACAACATCCTACATAAATATGTAAGTCTATTGTCCTAAAATATTTAAATTGTCATCAGTTTTACATTGTTATGTTTGACTAATATTTATTGTTTTTAAATTTGGAACATTGTCCTGTAAAGGAATCTCAAGGTAACATGTAAATTAATGTTAATTAACTTTTAAAAAAGGTATATATAATGGTTTGTAATTTGTTTTTATTAAAATGATATATTGTTTTTCTTTAAGTTTAAATTATGGTTGTAAACAAACTTTCATTCATACAAGAACTACACTGGTATGTAGGTGTACTGTTTCTAAATATAGACTGGGGAAGACCCTCAGGTAGATATACATGTGACGACAGGTGTTTAGTCATCTATTACAGGTAATTAGGCAGGTAAATCACTACACATACCATTATTTACTTTTCAGACCTACAGTATATAGGACGTTTATAGTTTATACAAGGTGATATTTTGACTGAAGGCTAAATTTAAGGTAATACTATTTTTATTGTTTATCTATATCAACAGTTTGATACTTGAAGTGGTTGTTACACACATTATATTGCCAAATTAGAAATATGCCCATAGAGTAAATAGACAGGAAGTATGAAACTTAACAAGATTATTACACAATTGTCAGACCTGTTAAGTGTGAACTTTCACATGTTTTAAATTTTTGTCATGTAATTGTCCTGGGACGAGCTAATTTTTCCCATAAACTTAGACCCATATAACATTTGCCACATCTGTCAGTGTTAATGTGTTGGCACAATAGTTAATGGATTCATTTGGTATGAATTATGTTCAGTTAAAACTTTTAAGGTCCCAGTATTTCTAAATCTAAATGGCAAAATGTTTACAAGTCTTAGGCTTATCAAGATGTGCTGCAAAGTATCTAAGTACTGCAGTGTCATATTCATATAGATACATTTGGGAAGGTAGGTATCTTGACATGATATTAGAGTGGTAAAGTAGGGCAGAATTATTATAGGTATATATGTAATGATATGTCATTTAGAGGCTTTTTGTATTGCTAGATTGCTGTCTTATTTACAAATAACTCTTATATTTGGTTATAATGTTAAAAAGGAGAGAGTCAACATAAAGCATCGAATCCTGACATTTGTCACATCCAATCTTAACATTGTGTGACAATCTGTATTTATCTATAATAGAACATGATCAAAGTCAATTAACATAGGTAAGAGATACATGACGTTTAGATGTATGTTATATCTGTTGTTGTGTAAAGTTTGCTGTTGTACATGGGTGTAAGAATAGATAACCATGATAAGATTACTGGTACCACAAAGTGAAAGTTTCATGTTATCCTTTGATGTCCAGGTGATGCTATTTACCTATTCTTTACACCTGATCAGTTCAGGTGTTAATGACATTGTAACTACATGTGTTAATGTATGAAACACTTTTTTGTGTCCACCCTAAGGCTGAACATTGGATTACTAGTTTGTATTGGGTAGATTTGGTTGGAGTGTAGTAGGTTGTAGATATTTACATGTAAGTACTCTGACAGGAGGTGTAGGCAGAGTAAGCAATTATTATAGATAATGTACAGGTCTGTCTATACGGAAGGGAATATACTTTAACTTTTCCGTATCAGCCATATCTGTTGTCATATTTGTTCCTGTTTTAGGGGTTGTATGTGTACCAGCCTCATCCTGTTTATGCTTTCTTTTTTAAAGTTTTAAAATTGTTTAAGGACAGCTTCTAGTCTATACATAACAAAGCATTGGTTGATAGTTCTAACAAATCTAGCCAAAAAATTAAAAAACTAAGTATGCTCAGCTTTTATGCTTAGTATCTGCATTTAAGATTATCTTGGTTTATATCTAGTTTTTCATGTATACTCCCTTTGAAGAGCGTTTTGTTATAGAACTTTTGACATGATTGAAAGAGAAAGAAAGTGACAGGTTTGTTTCGTATTCACCTCATGCTTATGTTTTACTGCCTGCAAGATATGAGCAAGTCATTGAAGATATGCCGTATCACGATTTGCCTGCCATTCCTGGATATCACAGATATTCATGTATACATACTGGATATTACAAAGGTGAAATGTATTCACAGAGCAAAAGTTATTAGTTGTATGACGTCATTAGGTCAAGTGCCAGATGGCAAAAAGATCACAGAATTCCTTGACAGCCAATCCAAATTCATTTTCAGAAACTCAATTATGTTTAAGATTTGTAATATTGTAAGTAAATGTCAATTTTTAAGCAATCAGATTTTTCATGATATGTCAATAACTCTTTGACTCCCTATTCTAAGATAAAAGAGGAAATTTGTTTTGCTCTGCATATCAAAATTAATAAGGTCAGGACTCATAACCACGAATCCTAGATTTTGCTCTGAATGGTGGTTTTGAAAATGGTGGTTTTCAAAACCACAAGTTCTTACCAGAGCAGTGTCTTAAAAGTTGATTCTCTACAGACAATACATAATTGACAGTGTTGGCACTAAAGTTTTTACTGACTGACAGTCTGGGAAATTTGTGTTACTGCAAAGTTTGCTTACAGGAAAGATTTATTTCTTTTTAACATTTGTATTTAATCATGACTTTTTAAATGGAAGTTAATATTGAGTAAAGAATTGGATGAATAAATGTTTGTGTTTCTATATTAGTCTTGTATTGTTAATTTGGTGAAACTTTAAATACAGCAGTTCACACTCAACCTTTAATACTATTATGTGTATTCATTGAACAAAGAAGGAACATTTGAAATATCATTCTATTTAATCAGCTTTGTTTTGCTACCTGGGACACCTATTTTATCACCTGTATACAGGTAACAAAAGTAAAAATTTCAGAGTGACTGTAAAAACAGTATTATGACATTTGTTCTTGCTGTCTCTGTACCATTGTACTTTGGTTTATGAGAATAAAGATATATATGCTATTTTGTTCTTAAAACACAAAATACTGTTAAGTTTTAAAGATTTGCAGGAGCTGTTTTTCCAGAGTTAAGGGCCCAAAATAGTTTAAAAATTTAGATTATTAACAGCATATCATGGTACTATTCATTAATTTGATATATCTGAGTTGCATTGTAGTTAAAGTCTGCTTATAATATGGTGAATGTCATCAGGACACCCTGGGATCAATCTGTAGGGGTATCAAGACATTTATCTTTCAGCTGCTATAAATACAAAAAACTTAATCATACTTGATTAGATAATATCTAAATGGGTTAAGTACACAGGCACTTTTTTCTATCCTGTGGTTTAGAAGACTCCTTTAGATTTTGTGGTTTCTAGGTCAAAAGCCAATGTCAGTTATAATTGATAGACTGAATTTGTGAAAAATTTTGGTTAATAGTCTGGATGATATCTTTTAAACCATTAAAAATAACAAGACTCTTAATGTTTGTCGGGTGGGTACAATGGTCAAGCCACAACGCCAAGCCAGGAATATTTGATTCCCTCTGATTTATTTTCTCTGCCATATCCTGCTTATAGAATTTCAATGCTTAGGAATATCCCATATATCTGACATGGCTGTATACCCTTAATACATTCAGATTAACTTCAACTTCAGGGGTTCTGTATTTGAAATGTCTGTACTTAAAAATAAATGAAGAATTTTTCCATTGGACAGTCAGATGCACCAACTTGCAAATTCTCCAGTTTTCAATTTACAAAGGGACATAACTCAAGAAATACAAAAGTGATCCCACCAAAACTTGAACTTGATCTGTTTTGGTTGGTGAAAACCATTGTGTATAAGTAACATCACATTTAGTTGAGGCCAACTGAAGTGAGAGTACAAAAACAGCAAATTTTACAACTTACTTCATTTAAAACAGACATTACTCGAGAATTGTGAAAGTGACTTCATCTCAGTTCAGACTTGCTCTGTGCACATGTTTTGTGATATTTAAAATTAGCAGTATGTATAAGTTTCACATTGGACTGATGAACAGACACAGACAAAGAGACAATGGTAAAAGATTTACCGTAAAAAAATTGCCTCCTCCATTGTAGGGGAGGGGGTTATATATTAAATTAACAAACATTTTTACATATAAATACATTTTACAAATAGATATATTCAAACAGTATTCATTTAGTGAGGATTGAGTGCTAACAAAAACTATTTGACACTTTTTTCAAGTTTACATGCATGTTCCAAGTTAGGAAGTTAGTAGTTGTGTTTAGTTGTTTTTTTTTGTTATTTAGAGGATATGACAGTGGAGACAGATCTTTGGAAGACTTGAAGTAATGAAGACCTTTATAACTTTTCTTTTCACTTGTTATTTGCTGACCTCTAATGAGTTTTTATTTTTATTTTTTCATTGGGTTGCTGTCTGAGTGACATATCTCCAGTGTATATACTTTTATCTATAATGGAAACACATATTTGTGAATTTTCATATACTAGATTGCAGTTTGAGTAAAGAAAACTAACACAAGGGAAGTTTTCTACAATTTTGTTGGCTCCGTAGAACCTTTGTTAAAGAACATTTCTTACGATTTGGTGAAAGGTATACACATTTTACTGATATGTGTTTAGATCATATTTTAAAAAACTAGAGCTAAATGTAAAATTATGTATGATAATGGTTTGGTTCATCTAGGATTTCATTTCTGTTATGAAATAGAAGATAATTTGACACAGATTATAAATGACAATAATTATATCTTAAAAGGGTTTGATGGTAACATGATTCTAACTTGTTAGAACATTATGACAGTGTAAGGAAATTACTTGTACAAAGTCATTATGACAAGGCTATTAAAATTTTAAATCTATATAGTTATATTGAAATAAAAATGATTTATGTGAAGACCTTGGTACTGTCATAGCCAGGTGAACTTACAAATTATATTACATCTCATCAAACTCTAGGTATTTCATCCCTTTGAATTGGGATATTTTATATATTTGTGTCAAAGGTTTTATATGCTTTCTTTAGAACAGATTATTTATTTTTGGATATGGCTTATTTCAGTAGGGCTTTGCATTGTGAAAGTTTATATATTTTCAGGGGCGGATCCAGGATTTCCAGTTAGGGGGGGCGCAAAATGTATTTTTGCCGAGCGAAGCAAGGCAAAAAAATTTTGGAGTTATTTTTAGGTAAAATTATTGAAATATTCTTCCAAAGGGATGAAATGTAGATATCTCTAACTTTTGTGTGGTAAAAATTAAAGTTTCAAGTTGAAACCGCCTTAATCCACACCTGACAACAATCTACAGATAGACGGGCGGACAGACGGACGCAAAGTGAGACGAGACAGATCACAATTTCTCACCTGACCAATATATTTTGCAAACGAAAATTTCTACTTTTACCAGTGGTTTTTAATTGTCCTTTCATAATATCTGTTTTTTTTACTTTTTTAATTTTCGGAGGTTGGGCCAGACTTTACTGTGTTCGCAACAAAACAACTAAAATCAGAATGAGATGCATTTACGCAGTTATCTTTATTTTCTTGGGATTCCAAGCATGTAATTCGGTACAGTATTCGGCTAAATATTTAGGTTTGCAAGTGAGAAACAAATATAGACACAGAGATACAAATAAACAAACTAACTTTTCGCTTGAAACAGTATTTCTATCTTCCATAACGGATATTATGAAAGAATCTCACCTGCCGATAGTTTTTTGACCGTGTCATGATGACATTTTGAAATTGAGTAAGGGATGTTTTGGAACTTCGATTATCAAAGAAATCTATTATAAAAACCGGAAATGCAATGTAACATTAGTTTTTACTTTAACTGCTTAAAAAAAACTTTTATATTTGTCATCAAACGCAGCTCCGCATTCGACACTTTCCTTTGAAATAATTTATAGAACTTTAATAAAGCGTAGGTCAGTTGATAAGTAATCACGTTGATTCTGTTAAACTGACTGTTTTATATACTTTGAATGTTAAAAAAGATGTAATGGTCTCTTCTGATACTTAAATATGTTGGAGTAAACCCATGCTTTGCAAATTTTTTTTTGGGGGGGGGGGGGGGGGGGGGGGTGGGCGCACGCCCACCACGCCCCCTCCTAAATCCGCCCCTGATTTTTGTCAATGGCTTATACGGAGTGTTTACATCTTTGTGTATATTTTTCAGCTTTGGCATTGTCAGTTTATTTTCGACTTATGAGTTTCAGTTCCCCTTTAGATTCTTTCGCTGTTCCTTTATTTAACCTCTTATGTATTTATTGGTTACTATTTGAAACAATGTTGGGTAGAATTACTGTCTACATAAGAGAATAGCTAAAAGTTTGTGATAATTGATTGTTGCTCTATAAGTAACTGGTTTATCAGTGACTTAATAACTTTATTTAATGACTTTATAATTTGCTTAATTCCCTGAGATTAAGTATATCTTGGGGGAAGGATAATCAGTGTTATAAACCAGTAAAACTAAACATCAATATTGAAAAATAAATGAACTTTTATGCCACATTATATTTAAAAGTTCAAAATAGGGCCAGATTTTATTTGTTCTTGGTAAATGAAATCTTCAGTTTATTCTGGCCTGGTGTGTAAATTAAGTATGTCTCTGCAGAAGATAAAATAAATTTGAATAAGATTATGGGCTTTATTTAGGATTTGTAATCTTAAGATAGTTTTGGGCAATTATTTGCTGTGTTAATACACCATTTACAACCCTAGACCATTACAGACCATTACGGAATAATGGACTTTAAATACTATGTTGCATTATGTATTAATGAGATAATGGTATAATTATGTCCTGATGTGTATAGAGGGGACATATTTATTGACCAAGAATAACAATGTCTGATGGTTTATAGTAAAGTGATGGTTAATTGATGGGAGATGACCAATAATTGATTTTGTGACTCAGCATACCTGTAACAGGTAATCTTTGATGTCTCAGGTGGTGAACTACATGTATGAGGGAGAATTCCTTGAGTCAAATTAGAAACCAGGAAATTGGCTGTAGACTTATCTGATTCATTTTATAAATTAGGATTATTGATAGCAGGTACCCTACAGGAGCAGGTATAATAATCAGTCTTTTTACATGTATTGTCTATTGATTTAGTTTGATAAAGTCTAATCTTATGTTTTCCTTCCTTTGGGCT
This sequence comes from Mytilus trossulus, assembly GCF_036588685.1. NCBI lineage: Eukaryota > Metazoa > Mollusca > Bivalvia > Mytilida > Mytilidae > Mytilus > Mytilus trossulus. Next base: position 96,235,332 of record NC_086373.1, read on the forward strand.
GATGTGATTTATTGTTTTGATAAACTTATGGAAAACCTTTGTTGACAATTAAACCATATCATTTGAAATTATTTGCTTAAGCAGACAGAATAGGGACTTTTAGAAAATTTAGTTTCCTATTTGAGCGCAGCGGTATAAGAATGGCCATAATTAGACAACTTATAAATACCTAAATGTAAGTAAGAGTTTGTATTTTTTTTTTAATGGTACATGTTTTAAGGAGTGTACTAACAACGCAAAAAAAATACCGAAAACTTTCTTAAAATGTAATTCACTTTTATTTTTAACCAGAAATTGAAATTATAAATAATATTTCACTTTTATATGTTTTAAGGAGTGAACCAATTAACACAGCAAAATAATTAACGAAAACAATCTTAAAATGTAATTTACTTTCATTTTTAACACGAAATTGAAATTAAAAGTTATATTTATGTCATGTAATTAAAACTTAAGTAAATGAAATTTCTTTAAACCCCTATATAAATTTTTCAAAATACATATAGTCATTTAAGTGAAGTAATTTGATTCATGTGCATAGAATTTCCTATGACAAATTAATTGAAATAACTGGCACCATATGTTAATAGATATTGATTTGGTGGCGAAAAGAAAAGATCTATAATATTTTACATATTTTTATGCTGATAGTTTATTGATATTGACTTGAAATCTTTACAAAAGTAGAAATGGATGTTTTTTTTTGGAAATTTGATATTTACTCTATTCTCAGAATACTGTTGTTTGATACCCTGTACAGTGAGTGAGCTATGTCTGGACCAGTTAACCCAAGTCAATTAGTTTTGTAGATTTGATTTTAACAAACAAACAGATTGATTAACTGATTGCTTTTTTAATGTCCAGCATCAACTATTACATGCATATTAAGGACAATGTCAGTGGCAGATCCAGAACTTTTCCTTAGGGGGGCCCACTGACTGACCAAAAGAGGGGGGGGCCTCACCAGTCATGCTTCAATGATTCCCTATATAATCAACCAAATTTTTCACACGAAAGGGGGGGCCCGGGCCCCCCCTGGATCCGCCTATGAATTATGTAAAAGAAAGATATGCTGCTTTGTACTAAGCAGAGTACCAGGATTCCCGATTTCTGAGTACTTAATTGAGGGGGGGATAGGAGGGGTCCTTATCACGAAATCCTGGGCTTAAAAACATGAAATCCTGGGGTCCTGAATCTGAAAAAAATTAAATCCCTACATCCTGAAATTTGAAAAAAGAAATCCTGGACCTTGAAAGGGTCAATTCCGAAATCCTGAAAAAAAGGTCCTGCCCCCCTCTTAATTTACATCTGTTTTATATACCATATAGTTTTCATTTGTCAATCAAGCATGCTTATATGAAAAAAGACCTAGTCGAATAATATCAAAAATGACTTGTTTGTATCTGTATTTTCATCAGCCAATAAATCAACATTGGTCTTCATTTAACCTTTGTACAAATATTTCCCTCTAATTACTACAATGTCTCATGAATGAAATAATAAATACACAAAGTCATACCCCCAGGTTATTAATATCATATCAATCATCAGTCATTATGTTAGATGTGTATTGTTGCCTTTAGGTTTATATCTGTAGATCTGTCTTATTGATAGCTTAGAGGTAAATAAATATCTATTACTAAAATCATAATACTTTGTTTTTATAATGGGGTTGATGAATACACATTTTTTCACCAATTTAAGTCTTTTTACAATATGTTTTGGTCTTTGAAAGGGACTTTGTTGTTCCCAATACATGTTAACACAGAAGAACAAATTAAGAAATACCTCTGGTAGCAGCATCTGATGTTATCAGATTATGGTGACAGATTTATTGTTTTAGTTATTTTTTAAATGAGCGCTAGAGGCTATTATAAAGGTAATCCCTATGGTTTAGAAACAAGACAGTTTGTCACTGGAGTAGAATGCAGCATTATTGAGAAATATTTTTTTTTCCTTCCAGAATGACCTGTATTTTCAAACCTTTAAAACAGTGGATGTGATGTCAGAATTATTGTGTGTTAAGGTGGTAGAACAGATTTCCCAGCTTATCATGTCTCTAGCTATCACCTCTATCAGCAACACTCCTGACAAAATCATCAACAAAGGAGCAGACTTCTTCAGGAGGAGTTCCAGTAACAGGGGACTATTTGGTAAGGGACAGTATATTTTAATCTTTATCTGGTTTATTAGGAATCCAGCTCCAGCTTTATAATAGACATGAAAGGGGCTTATTTTGACCTGAGAAAAGTTTTAAAGAGTGTTTAGTAAATAATCTTTTGATATTAAACTATGTTTAAGGATGTCACAGCACCTGAATAAATAATGAAGTTAAAAAACTTCACTGTAAAAATATGAATTGTGTACTTTTAAAAATTTAGAATAGAAGCAAAACATAAATATCTCATCGAACAGACTGATAATATAACCTCCAACATTTTCTTTCAAGTTGATATCTTACTATATAAATTTAAAAAGTTTATAGTTTGGCAGGCATGGATATAATTTAAAGGCTATAATCTCAAATTTAAGACTTTACAAAAATCATACTGCAATGATATCTCTGTGTATCAAAAGAGTGTTAGAATCATTGTTTATTTAACAGTGGATTGTTAAGAGAGAGGGCACCTGTTATTTGTTCAACAGGAAATAAAATGTTTTGTTAATATGAGAAGTGAATAGATTTGGCATCTGTGTTATTGCCAGGTGTCTGACAGAAATCAAACTGATATAACTTTCACTGATCATTATTTACATGTCAGTGGTTTTTAAGATGAGTAGATAAACTAATACCAATCAATCATTAGTTAATGATGATAGTTTAACACTAGATTACTGAATAATTACCAGTCATAATTCATTAATACTCTTGTTTGTGAAAGTAATTTAAAAAAAAAAGTGAGTTATCTCCCTTAGAGCTGAAAAATTATACTTTATTATTATGGAACAGCCATCCAGAAATCAAATGTATGTCAATTGTCCAATATATAATGAGTGACTAGAATATATGAGGTTTCAGTATTTACTGTAAAATTCACATATCTTTTGCCTCAACCAAATGTTATGAAACTTATATTCAATGCTTTGTATTACCACAAAACTCATATTAAATTTTTAATTTTTGTGGCGTCATTTTAACTGTATAACTATATATAGGTATAATGCCCTTTGTAATATTGTATGCAAGCAGGGCATCATCTTCGTCCCATGGACACATTCTCCATTTATTTTCTTTTGGTTTTTTGTAGCTATTTTATATTAAAATATTGATAGTATGATATGGCCAAATTACTTAATGTAATCCAATTTATTTGATACATTTCCCTTTCTGAAATATTTCTGAAGTTTTGAATTTGACTCTAACATTATAATCTGATATACATTGTCCATCCTTTGATAAAAAAACTGGTTGTCAGCAATAAATATGAGGAAGAGCAATGCTAAGAAATATGACACATTTTAAATGTTTTTTAATTTTGTATGAAAAATTGCTTGGAAAATTAAATAGGAATCCTCTTAAATCATTATTGCCAATCGAAGTAATTAAACCTGGTGTAGTTCTACGTAGAACTTTTCTATTTATTAAAATTACGGGATTGAGTGTTTCTAATTATATACACCAAGATATTTAATGATATTATAGGGGGTCTTGCTGCAATTTGATCTTTAATGTTATGAAAAAAGCATGATAAATGCAGGATCTCCAATTACATATTGGTTCAAGTACAAAGAATATCATTAAAGTTTACAATACAACCAAAGTATTTAGGGATTAATCACTCTAGATACTTTTGTATTTCACATAAGAAATGAAGTTTGAATTTCTGATGAGTAATATATTTGTCTCTTGGGCCTCTTGTTTGTAAATCATCTATAATTTAATAAATAGAATTCAAATGATCTTCATGACCCCAATGAATGAAGAGAGAAAATACAATGGAGCTTATTGGATATTCTGTGAATATAAATTATCTCTATCAAGCTGATAAAGTAAATTAATGCTGTCTTGGAAGAAAATTGTGATGAGCTTTCATAGCTAGTCTAGACGCACATGTTTTCTGTGTAAAATATAAAAAAATACCTATAGTTAATTAATATGGTATGGCTATGGATTTTCCTATAGCAAGGTAGGCAAATGCTTTTGAATTATGCCTTTCGTTTAGATGTTTTAATAGCTTTTTTGTTTATGATAATCATGATCATATTGTAAGAAGACTGAGTCATATTTTCCCCATTTCTTAGTGAAATGATGATTAAATACATAAAAAATTCTGGAAATGTAACTTATCTTGCTGCAAATTGTATTGTATATAAGTTTGGCTAATTTAATTATTATTGTCAAATAAAAGGGAATGAATATTAGAGTCATGTCCTGTCCTTGCATAATATTCCTAACTATATTTATATCAAGTATCAACCAGTCCAAAAAAAGGTTGTGTTGAACCTGAGTGAATGTTATGATATTCTGCAGAGATTTAAAGACAATAATTCCCAATGAAGGGAACAAATGTGAAGAAATTTTCTATATCAAATTGTTGGCAAAGATTCCTAATCAACAATTTCAAGTTAACAAATTTTATAAATGTAAACACCAAATCTGTGATGATTGACTTTTAATTTGATTGATATTATAGAGTACAGCTGTTCTGGTTGATGTAAAGTTCCCTCATTATACAGATTAATACCTGATTTAACCAGATTAAACCTGATTTATTGTCATTGTTACTATCAAACAATCAGTTGTTACACATCCAATGCAATTTATTGTGAAAATTGCAAAATTAGATAAGTTTTTTGGGTTACATACAATTTGTATTCTGTCAAAAGACCCCAAAATTTGACTGATTTATGTGTTTTTCTTCTTCTTTTATTACTAAAAAATCTAAATTCTGTTTGAAATTCAAGTAAAGAGGAACATGAATTGCAAATTACTTTTTATAAGTGTTAGCTGCAGATTTTATGATGAATCTTAAGATTTGTATCTTAATTGATTTGATACACAATTTTAATTGCTTGTTACAATGTTAATAGTTGTGTTCGTATTTGAACTCTAATGGTCTTTGTAAAAACTTCAAACTTCATTGTTACTAACAATTTAATACAGCATGGAATAACATAAAGATTGTGTCTAATTTTTTACCATTATCTGCTTATCACATATAAAAAGTGCATATTTTATTGTGCATCAATGTAAAATATTGTATTTTGTTTTTAAGATCGCAGAAGAAAAAGTGCTGTTGAATTGTTAAATGCCTCCAAAGGAGAATATGTGAAGAGTGTCAGTGTTCTGAAACAGAAACAGGAACTTAAACACCCAGAAAACCTTCATGTCAGTACTAGGTTAGTATACAGAGGTACCTGTCTATAGAGACCAGTCCCTCAAACACCCGGAAAATCTTCATGTCAGTACTAGGTCAGTATATACAGATACCTATCTATAGAGACCACTCCCTCAAACACCAATAAACTCTTCATGTCAGTACTAGGTCAGTATACAGAGGTTCCTGTCTATAGAGACCAGTCCCTCAAACACCAATACTCTCTTCATGTCAGTACTAGGTCAGTATACAGAGGTTTCTGTCTATAGAGACCACTCCCTCAAACACCAATAAACTCTTCATGTCAGTACTAGGTCAGTATATACAGATACCTGTCTATAGAGACCACTCCCTCAAACACCAATAAACTCTTCATGTCAGTACCAGGTTAGTATACAGATGTTCCTGTCTATAGAGACCAGTCCCTCAAACACCAATAAACTCTTCATGTCAGTACTAGGTCAGTATATACAGATACCTGTCTATAGAGACCACTCCCTCAAACACCAATAAACTCTTCATGTCAGTACCAGGTTAGTATACAGAGGTTCCTGTCTATAGAGACCAGTCCCTCAAACACCAATAAACTTTTATGTCAGTACCAGTGGCGGATCCTGAAATTTTCATAAATGGGGGCCCACTGACTGACCCAAAAGGGGGCCTGCTCCAGTCACCCTTCAATGATTCCCTATATAAGCAACCAATTTTTTTCCCAAAAAGGGGGGCCCGGCCCTCTGCCCCCTCTAAATCAGCCTCTGAGTACTAGGTTAGTATACAGAGGTTCCTGTCTATAGAGACCAGTTCCTCATACATCAATCATATTGTCATGTCAGTACCTTGACCTCATTTTCATGGTTCATAAGTCAATGTTAAGTTTTCATGGTTAAGTTTGTTTCTTAGATACTACAATGTATTAGCAATAGATCAACTATATTTTTATGCATATATATTGATTGTAAGATGTAAATGTCTGTCTGGCATGGTTCATCTGACCTTGACCTATTGTTCATTGTTCATCTGTCAATGTTAGGTTTTCTTGGTTAAGACTGATTCTTAGAAACTATAATCAATAGGTAAAGTTTGTTTGGTTTATTGAATGATTGTAAGGTGTTCATATATATCTGATTTGGTTTATCTGACCTTGAGGTCTATTTATTCGATTATATAAAGTTTATGTGTTACTTGCAGTAAAGCTTTATATTTAGGACTATCAACATAAAATCAATGGTTAGTTAAGAAGGCAAGACATTTAAGTGTGAGCACTGTTGTGTTATGTAGGGCCTAATTCAGCTGACTTTATGGTATGAATTTTATAAGAATCAGACTGCATAATTGTACAGTTTAACTGATATTTTTAATTGGCTAAGTCTGGATTATTAAATGAATCATGGTAGTCTGATGAATCTGTAGGCTCGATTCAATCAAATAGTATTTGTATGATGTACCCATTTGTGTTCAACCTCTATAGTTTAATCATTAATAGACTATGCAAACCTATAGATAGATAACTCCAATACCATATACCATAGCATTAATGTGTGTCCAATATGATTTCTATCAGAAATAATACATAGACCTTGGTTTTTGCAATCAAGTTAATACTAGTTAGTGGAATTAAAAGATGCATTCTGTTTAAATCTTTTAAACTACTGTAAAAGCTTTTGAAAGAAAATTCTTTTAACACAAAATGAATTGTAGGTTGCAAGGGAAGAAGTATTGAAAATGAAATTGATAACTTCTAATTGAGTGACAATTAAGAAACTCTTCAGGAAATGGCTGGAATTTTGTTTCAAGGTTTGATACATTGTTTTGCTAGTGAATCTGACAAACTATGAATCAATTTTGTATGGCCATAATAGGCTTATATGCAATTTATAAGATGGAAGAATATTTAGGACTTTAGAAAAAATAGTACAAAATTTGGTTTGATGCTTATTCAAAAATAAAAAATGACAGTCTTTATAATTAATTTATGTACCATCCTCTTTAGAGAAGATTCTATAAATTGAATTTCATCTCACAGCACTATCCATAGTTTATTACCCATTACATGGATGATTTTGTAGACTAATCTCTGTCTTGATAATGTCATTAAATTACTGTAAGGAATGGGGCTCTTGAGGAACAGGAGCTACATCAAAGGAGATGCTTAAAATTCAACTGGTAAATTAACTATTACTCAAATTGGAACATACTACATTCAAATTCTTTGGTGTCTTGTGAATAGTTGTCTTTTTAGCAATCATACCACATCTTCACATTTATATTTAGTGAAAGATGATGATTGACAATGCAACAGATTCAGGGTTAATAACATATATAAAATATAAAAAACGCCTGACACAATGTATAAGTTTGTCTCCTGTATATAAACTTACAGTTCAATCTTCTTTTTGCATTGAAAAGTCTTGGTTTTAACTAATTATAAATTGGATCGTTTTTTTACCAGAGATATAAGACTGAATATTGCAACAAATATGGTCAGATCATAATAATTTGTATGTCATATGAATTCATACTATGCATTCTTTTTCAATGAAAATTGTGACCTCACAATGCATTCTCAATAGTACAAAAACCTGTGAGATGAGGATAATTCTTTTGACAAAACTATTTAAAATAGATGGTTCATTACCAGTCATAATCACAGAAGTCTTTATTCTATTGTATATATACATTGTAGCAGCACGAAATAATAATTACATAAATGCTTCTGTATCTACCAGATCACTGTAGTGTTAAGTAGAAAATTAAAGGCATGTTAGTCTAAAGAATACATCAATCTGAAAGAAATCTCGTTACATTTTCACTGCTAATTACTATTGTCATTTACTAAAACATAGACGAGGGATTACGTCAGGTCTTTAAGATGCAGACTAGGATTTAGTATGGAACCGATTAGACAGAATTGCTGGATATTGATTTGAAATTTTCACAAAATAATGTTAGACACAATAGTGTTACAAGGGCTTTCTAGGTTTGCTTGGAAATGTACCCAGCTCAATGCATATTCAATCAATATATATACTGTGTGATATCTGGGTGTAGTTTGATATTTATTGCTATAAAATATGGGATTATTTAAATTACTGATTGAAAACTGTAAGTATATTTGAGGCTTCATTAGACATATATTAATGAAATTGATTTGTACTGTCCTGATTAAGATGGATGGATTTTGTTTTTGCAATTGTTTCATAAAATGATATGGAATGAGTTAAAACAGAAATTTTATGTTCCCATATTTGTTCTTGAATTACATAATTGCAAATTCAGTATTTAAGTTATATTTCTATAGTTTATATTGAAGTTTGTCTCAAATATTAGTTGGATCAATGTTTATTTAAGCACTAATGGTTTAATATATTAAGGAATCCTCATTGAGTCTATGGGAGGGACATTATGACTTAAACAGTGCTTATTGAAAAATGACCCAAACAAAACTTTAGGGAAGGCTATATTTGAGTTTCGAAAATATGGAGTGTAGGGTAATAGGAAACAAACATTATTAGGCCTAACTTAAAGTGAAGTACACAAAAAGCTGTTTTAGTCCTTTTACTGCCACCAAAATATTTCAGATACTTCTTATCTTAGAAAATTACAATTTCATACTTTAGATTGTTCATGAAATTTGGGCTCATAGCTATAACATCATGTTTCTTTAAATTTCTGAATATGATCATGTCTGTTCTTTGGGTATATGCAGTCAGTGGGAACATGTGTTCCTCTGACAGGAAGATAGTAAAGTCAACTGCAATGTACAATAAGAACACTTAAAAATGAAGACAATAATTATAACCTCACAAAGTCTCATGATCCTCCAATATATTGAAACATCAGCTATTACAACAAAGTTTAAAGTCAGACATGATGGGCTAGATTCTCACACTTTATACTTCATTGATTTAATTAAGTTTTCATACCATGTTAGTTTTTGTCTCGCTTGACAGAGTCAAAAAGCAAGACATAGGTATGCTGTTTCCAACGTTTGTGTCTGCATCAGTGGTGTTAACAATGTATTAGTTTGAGATTAAGTCTAGTTTATGATATACCACTAGTGGTACGTCAAAGATACTTGGTATGCAGTTGTATTAGTATTTGCACATCTCATTACCATGGAGATTATTTGGTTCCACCCCCTCAGTTATGGTCTATTGACTTTAAAACTTTTGCTCAGTTTTCATACTTAAGTTTGTGATTAGGTCGGTTTATGGGAACCACTAGTGCTAGGGTAACTTTTTACCTGTTTTTTGTCAGCAGACAAGATCTGTGTCTTGAAGACACATCATAAAAGTAACAAAGAAATGTAAATGCTTTACACATTAGTTCAACCTGGATTTTTTAAAAAGTTGAATATTATGGTCTAGATTCTCCCATTTTAGGCTCCAGTGAATTTAGTTAGGTTTTCACATATCTTGGAAACTCATGTTGCTTTATCAGTTTTGAAGTATTTGTGTACTCATTTCTTCATTTTACATTTGAGAACTCACAATTAGGCTGATTTTTCATTGTAGTAACTTTTTCACATGTTTATCAGCAGTTGGCATCTGCGTCTTGTAGACACATCATTACAATAATGGATAGAAATGTAAATTGCTAATTGCACAGACATAGATTGATTCTTAAGTGGCCACCCATTAAGATTTGTAGAAACAATAATGTGACAATATTAAAATTGATAATTGATCATGACAAATTTCTCTCTTAGGGACTTGTACAGATACCATTACCATGACAAGTTCCTGACAATTTCAAAACTGTGGGGTGATGCAGAGGCAGGGTATCCCCTTTTCTCGGAAAAATTGTGTTGAGTATATAAGTAATTTGTGAGGCGTGACTAGTGCGTCTCCCTCTTTTAAGTAGTCAATGGGTCCCCAATGAAATTTCTGGTTCTGTAACTGCTGTATTGGTAATAATGCCCATACTCTCCTTTTTTTTCCCACAGCATGAAAAATTTTAAGGTGATGTTTTATTCACCTGAACTAAACATCAATATCTCAACAGTTTACAAAACATTAACAGCTTTACAGACAGAAGTAATAATAAAGTGTTCTGAAGTATTATGATTTGTTTGATTGATAATTGTGATGATAGCTAGTGGGTTTTATTATTTTACATGATTCAAGTATCTGTTAACAATTAAAATGTTTCTAAAAGATAATGTAGACATTTTTATCAGTCAGATCACTGAACATCCTAATGGCCATGTCCTTAGCTGTTTAATCTATTCCAAATATTGAGAAATTTTCAACTAAAAGTGTCAAATGAAAAAAACCATGTTAGAACAGAAATTATGTAATCCGATTCTCCGTCTATGTCTATGAAGTTACTTATATTTGCTGAGTCAGGTTACCATTATGTGTATTGATTTCTTACAAATATCAAATGGTAGATTTGTTGTAATTAATGATACTTTTACATTTAATCAATTTATTATCTCTTTTATAGACCCAAAAGTATCGTGTTGGGTGCTGAACCAAGGTCCAAATCAGATCTAGGATTGTCACCATCAGATCACAGTCCTAAATCATCCTTAGGGGACCAATCAACGGAAAATGATATAAAATCGGCAAATAGTTTGTCAGAAAATAGAGAGTCACCTGTTACACAGGAATTATGTAGAAAAGTGTCACTGGGAAAATTGTCAGGAAACATGGCCTCGGCATCGCAACAATCGACAGAATCAAAAGTTACAGAACTGGATAAACGAAAACCTTTATCTAAATCAAAAGATTTCCTGTCACCAAATGCATTTCAATCACTTAGTACTTCAGTAACTGTTTTAGTGGAAAAACGTTGTAATGCTGCAACCGAAAAATCAACCAATGAAAATAAAGAGATGGTGGTTAGAAGGAAAAAGAAACCATTGCACCGTTCTCAGTCTGATCTTAGTGGACGATGGTCAAGAAACAGTTCAGATTTCTCTGACTTGAGTTCACGAGTTTCAAGAACTAGCACTGAGGTGGAACGATTTTTTAATGAAATGGGACTTGAAAGTAGTATATTGGAGAGAATGCGTCATAAGTTTCAGATCATGCATGTAAATGATGATGAATTATTTGAAAGTATTAGTTCTATAGACTCTGCAGAGCGGAGTTCATGTAGTGAAGCCTCAATAGGGGATAAGGAAAAAGACAAAGAATTGAAGGAAAGAAATTCTGTTCAAACTTCTATAGTAGAGAAAAACGCAAGAATTATCAAGTGGTTATGTAATGTGAAGAAAGCACGAACAAATCCAAGAAGTGAGACACAATCACCACAAGCAAAGAAATAAAAGGTACGGTAGTTTGTATACCTGTGTGAGAAATTAATGATTACCATGTTAAATAAGATATTTACACATAAGATAATTAACTTCATATCTAATGTCCTACTGATAAATTAAACAGAAACATAGATATTTGGCTCAAATTTAAGTATCTAAGATTTTTGTTCTTTTTGTTCACCAAAGGCTTCTTCATATTATACTTGTATCTAGGGAAATCTTTTTTTTTTTTTTTTTTTTTTTTTTTTTTTTTTTATTTTTATTTTTTTTTATCCAACATATATAATATACAACAGTACAGTTTTCAAACAATAAGTTCATATATATAAATGTAATATAATACAACCTATTAGAAAATGTATAGAACTTGAAAATAACATTTTGTTTGGATTTTATAATTGTATCTTATTAAAAAGGACATACAAAAAAAATATAGAGAATTAATAAATAAAAGAATTAAAAGATGATTAAAGAAAAAGAAAAAAAAAACAAAAGCAACAAAAAAAAACAATATAAAAAAAAAAAAAAAAAAAAATCAAAAAAAAAATCATTTTGATGTCTGCTAATTTTTTCATAGTTGCTCATCCACCAAATTATCCTGTAAAGCCTCTTGGTAAATGCACCAAGCTTGATTAAACTTTTCAAAACATTTATTTTTAACTGATATCTTCTTCTCCAAAATATAATGATGCTTTATTTTTTCAATCAATGCTGTTAAACTTAATTCTCCTTTAAAATATCGTGTATTATATATATATTGTTTAATCCAGAGAAAAATATTGTTTTGAGGGTCACCTTTGTACATTCGTGATAAATTTCCAAACAAAAAAATATCCTGTGTAAATGGTATACTAATACCGTTATGGAGAAACCACATTTCAGTTTGCTCAATAAATTGTTGTACATAATAACAATCCCACAGTATATGTTCAATTGATTCAAGTTCAGTCTTACAAAAAGTACAATATGGGTTTTGCACAATCCCAATTTTGTTTAAAAACGTATTTGTTGCCAGAATTTTATGATTAATTCTATACTGAAGCCATTGTAGCTTAGTATTTTTTGTAATAGCAAATGGTAGTTGAAAAATCTTTTTCCAGTTTTGATTTTCTAAACCTAAAATTGCTTCCCATCTTTTTACTCCTGTAGGAACAGTGTTGTTTTTGTTTAGCACCAAATACATATCTTTAGATCCCTTTTTGCTTTTGAGAATGGTCTTTATAACTGATGGTATGAAAGGAGATACTAATTTATAATCTCCCCTTTTAATTTTTTTGGAAGTCTTAGTTAGCATAGAAATTATGCTATTATATTTCATGATGTCTATATCCATCTGAAAACACTCCTGAAATTGATAAAAATTTAGAAAGGTACCATTCTCCCCCACAATATCATTTACATATAAAATACCCTTACTATGCCAGTCTTTGAAAAAAACTGGTTTGTTATCAATTTGGAATAGGTTATTCATCCAAATTGGACTGGAAAGAAAATATTCCCAGTCGTGCAAATTCATTTCTTTTTCAATTACCATTTGCCAAGCACCCAGTACATCTTTCCAAAATTTATTCTTAATACTTTGCTGTAGTTGCTTTACATAGCTATTACCACAACTAAATAATCTATCTTTATCAACATATGACAAAAATATATTTCGCCATTTACAATCATTTCTACAAATTCTTCTAATCCAAGTACATTTCAAAGCATTTATAAAAGCATGTAAATTAATCATTTTTAAGCCTCCATCACAATAATCTTTTTGTATTACATCTTTTTTCACTCTATGAACTGGTGAGTTCCAAATAAACTTATACATCAGTTCATTTATCTGTTTAATAATATCTTCACTTGGATTAGGTAGTGACAATATTAAATGATTTAAAATTGGCAACATAAGTGTCTTTACAACAGTAATTCGACCAATAACAGTAATGTTACGTCTAGACCATTGTTTGACTAGTCTTTTTATTTTTACAATATTTTCATCATAATTGATTTTAACTAGTTTTTCTAAATCAACATCAAAATTAACACCCAATAATTTAAAGGATGTGCTTCCCCAAGTAAGATTTTGATTTGTACTAAGTGTCTCTGTGCTGTACTTTTTACTTCCAATCCAAATGACATGAGTTTTGGAAAAATTCATATTCAAACCAGATATTTTAGCAAACCAATCTAGTTCCAATAATGCCTCATTTAAAGATTCTTCACTACCATCTAGAAGTAGTGATGTATCGTCAGCAAACTGCGAGAGTTTGTGTTCAACATCAAGAACTTTGATTCCATTTATATTTTTGTTATCTCTTATTTTTAACGCTAAAATTTCAGCACAAAGAATGAAAAGATAAGGCGATAATGGATCACCTTGCCTACAACCCCGTTCAACAGTGAAAAAGTCTGAAAGATTCCCTCCCTGAATGACTGCTGAATTAATGCTTTGATAGAGCACTTTCACCCAATTTATAATAGAATCGCCAAAATTAAAAAATTTCAATACATTTAAAAGAAATTCCCATGAAATGGAATCAAAGGCTTTTTCAAAATCTATCAGCAATAAAAGGCCTGGTATATCATTATCTTCAGTATATTCCATGATATCATAGATCAATCTTAGATTTTCCCCAATATATCTTCCACTCATAAAACCTGTCTGATCAGTATCAATAAGTTTAGTCAAAACTGTTCTAAATCTTCCTGCTATAACCCCAGAGCCAATTTTATATACAGTATTAAGCAAAGATATAGGGCGCCAGTTTTTTAAAAAATGTCTAGGTTTGTTACCCTTTGGAAGACATGTAATTATCCCCTGTTTTTGAGTAACAGAAAGTTCCCCTTTATCATACCCTGCATTCAAGGATCTTACAACAAAAATTTTTAAGTCAGGCCAGAAAAATTTAAAAAATTCACTTGAAAAACCATCTGATCCAGGCGTTTTATTGCTTTTCATTCTTTTTAAAGTTTCACCAGCTTCCTGAACTGATATTTCACCTTCTAGTTTATCTTGTTCATCCAAAGATAACTTTCTAACATTTACATTTTGTAGACTATTTTCAATATCTTTAGGTTTACAACATTCAACATCTCTGTTTTTGTACAAATTTTCATAAAATATTTTAACCTGTTTAAGTATTTCTTTTTGGTTAGTTACAATATCACCATTTTCTTTTTCAACCTTTGGAATAATCTTGCTGGTAAAATTCTTAGATTCAAGTCCACAAAAATAACTTGTGGGTTTTTCTCCCTCTTCTATCCACTGTATTCTAGATCGAACTATTTTACCATGCATTTTTTCCTTTCTGAATTTTTCTAGTTCATTTTTTTTGTCTTCCAATTGCTGTATAGAACCTGAGTTTACATTTTCTTCTAAAATATTAATGTCATCTTTTAAAGTTTTTTCCCTTCTCTCTCTTTCCTTCTTTTTGAAGCTAGAGTATGAGATAGTTTTGCCCCTCACCTCCATTAATAGAGTTTCCAAAAACAACTGACTGTTAATTGTAAAATGAAGATCATTATTATTCACTTCATTAATATTGTCAAAATTATATACCAAGGCTGCATACTGTTTTTTTACATCCAAAATTTTTTCCTTGATAACATTAACATAGTCAGCATCATACAACAAAGAATTATTGAACTTCCATAAACCTTTCCCCCTAATGAATGGATTCAATTCAAGTTCTAGAATAATTCTAGAATGATCCGATCGGTAACTGGGTTCTACACAGCAATTTTTCAAAAACGACAAAATGTTTTCAGAAAATAAGAAAAAATCAAGCCTAGCTTGTTTGAAAGGTGATTTTTTTCTCCAAGTGTATCTACACAGGTCAGGAAAAAGTTCCCTAAAGGGGTCAACTAGAGATCTATCGTCAATCAATTCTAAAAGTTTGTCTCTAGCATTAGGATTATTTATGTGTAAATAATTATAACAATCTAAATTTGGATTTAACACAAGATTAAAATCTCCACAGATAATAAAACACTCATTTTCAAAATCATCAATAATTGACATAATATGCTCATAAAAAAATGGACTGTCAGTATTTGGGCCATATATAGTTATGAGAGTAAAACGGACTTTATCTACAACCAAATCCAAAGCTAAGTAGTTTCCATCAATGTCCCTTTTTTCTTTAAGTACTTTCCACTCAAAATTATTTTTAAACATAATAGCTACACCTCTTGAATTTGAAGAAAAGGATGAAAAGTAGCATTCATATCCCCATAACGTTCTTATACTATTTTCTTTATCCACTGTGAAATGAGTGTCTTGAAGACAATAAATGTTATGGTTTCCAGATTTTAGAAAACTAAATACATCCCTCCTTTTAGATAAATCACCCAGACCCTGGCAGTTAACAGACAGTATCTTTAAAGAGCCCATAATGGTTTGAAATATGTGTACATCATCATTTCATATAAGCATGCATTTTTACATATGATCATCCATATTATACATTCACATGAGACACAAAGACATATACGCAAAGGTTTGCTCAAAACATCTAGATATGGTGGTATAAAAATTCTCAACATACATGTATTACCAAGCCTCGTACATGGACCAACAGTGTTATTCAATACTTTACAGACATTCAATTCATAGAAAAAAATAAGATTAACAGACAAAAAAAGTGTTAAAAAAATTAAATATTTCAATATGTTTTGCCACATTGTAGTTGGGATTTGTCAGTTTATGCAGTTTGCCTTATATGACACCAACAAAATAATAGTTCAACAAAAATTAAGATTATCTGTACAAAAAAAAAAATTAACATCAATATGTATTGTAGAAAGAAAATCAATACTATATATGATCTATAGTTAAAAGAGAGATAACTCTGATTTTTTTATACAAAGAAAGGGAGATAAGCACAAATATTAAGTCAAATATCAACAATGAACTATAGAATTCTCAAAACTGTCCGTGAGGTCCAAGTTCTAATTACGTAACATCTATTTCCCTTGCTGTACTCTGTAATGAATGTCATCATATAGTCCAAATTTCAGCTGAAGTCCTGCAGGTGTTCTACCATAAATTCCACAATTAAAGTACCAGACAGACTCAAACTCGTCAGTTTTTCTAAGTCTCTCAATTAAACTCATGTTTCTTTGAGTAACGTCATCCACAAATCTAATTTTACTGGTCAATTCTTTCCTACATCTCATAATTTGGCGCTTAACATCACTACTGAATAGCTTGACAATAACTGGATAGGGCCCAGCCTTTTGGGATGGTATACGATGGATTGCAACCACATCTCTGTTTTCTAATTGCACATTTAGTTCTTTTTTCACAGTTTCCATAAAGTCCTTTCTAAGATCTTGTTTATCCTTTCTTGGAAAATTTATTATTTTAATGTTATTTTTTCTCGAGTACTGCTCGTTATAATTGCTGCTTATATCAGCCTGTCTTGAAAGTCGACTTGTTTCGTTTAAGTCTCTTCTAATTGTTGTATTGGAATACTGTATAGCTTGTATCTTATTTTTCAGGTCTTCATTTTCTATAGTTAAAGCATCAAATTTTTCCTGCATTTCATTTTTAACTTCTTCCACTTTTTCATCAATCTTCTTTTGTACAGTTATTTTAAATTCATTCATCAGCTTTTTGACAATTAAAGTAACAACTTGCTCAAGATCACTAGTTTTAATCAGATCTTTTGTTACTCTATCAAGGTCCTCTCTCCTTGTCACACCTTCAAGTTTGATTTTAATTTCATCAATATCCTTTTGAAAGTTCATTATGCCAGATAAGTCTAAACTATTGTTTGATTCATTAGATACGTCTGAATGAGTTCGTTTACTAGGTGGTGGTTTATTCTTATCTACTTTTGCTGCAAGCAATGTCTGAACAGTATTCACAGGTTTAGTAGTAGGTCTTTTGTTTGTTGATTTTAAACCAGCTAAATTTTGCCCTGAAGACATACTGTACATATATTGTCACCTCTAGTAGTAGAAATCAATAATCAAATATCAAAATAGATCCTTCTGGAAAAAATCTTTCACAAGTCACAAAATTATTCCTGTTGAAAAATATTCCACAAAAATTTTATCATTCTAATCTCCATTGAATTAGCTATCACATAGTACTAAATTCACAGACAGTGTCTTCCTAAATTTGTCATAAAGCTGCAAAAACTGGGAGCTAACTTTCTAAGGTGTTAACTGCTCGGCAGCCATATTGGTTTCTAGGGAAATCTAGTTGTAACAAATTGATTTGATCAGTGAGTATCTTTTTAACTCAAAATTTGTTAGGATGTTTTGCCTTGGTGTGAATCATGTTTATTATTATTCATTGTCTTTAATAGCCACAAACATCTTCTAATATTCTGATTGGTATTTTCAAATTTCATCTCCTCTGAAATGATATACCAAATCTTTTCAAGTTAAAAAAAAAAGTAGTGATTTTAGACTCTGTATACAGATTCCCAAGTATTTACTGACCAGTGACATGCTCCAGTATGCATGGCCTCTGTAATTGGTAAATGCATACATTTATTGATTGCTATGGACCAAGAATCAAGTTTTATATTATTCTGACTTTTAAGAGAAACTGAACTGAACCGGTATGTGCATGTACTAGGTATAGTGCGTTTTCTCATTATAGTGTATAAAATTGAAAAATTAAGTAAATCCTTATTCTGAAGGGTAAATTATTCAAATTTAACAAGTCTTTATGAATTTTTACATGATTAATGATCTTTTAATCCCTGTATGCCTTTTATGTCAATTCAATTTGGAGCAATTGCTATAAATTGAGTCTAGTTTATCTTTCTTAGGAGTTATGACCCTTTTTAAATGCTGATGGCAGCAATCAATTATGCATAAAACATACATCTGATTGTAAAATAAATCAGGCTTTTGCATGTTTTTCTATCCTTTCATGATAAGCTATCTATTATTAACTCTGATCAAAAAGATTGAACAACAAAAATTCAATTGATGAATAGTAGATATAAAAAGATATTACAAGGTTTCTTCAATCAGTTGTCTCTTCATATTTAATTAATCTCTCTGATTTAATCATACAATTCTGATGTAGATTCAGAAACAAATGGTTCTAGTCAGTCAAATACATCTAGAAAATTTCTTGTCATTTGATTAGTTAATGTTATTCTAAATGGTGTGATGTGATGATATACAAGGATATAAGGATCCAGTTGTGGTATTAAAACCAATGAAAAAACTTTAAATATACATGAAACCAAATGACTTAGAGGTTAGCAACAATAGGTCAATGTACTGCTTTTAATTATGAGAAATCTTAATTCACAGCAATTTTGATACTAAAAAGCTTAAAATAAAACAGAGAATCACTAAATGGAAATGGGGAATGTATCAAAGAGACAACAACCTGACAAAAGCAGAAAAAATACTAAGGCCATCAACAGGTCTTCAACTCCGTGAGAAAATACTGTTCCTGCACCCGGAGGCAGGCTTCAGCTGGCCCCTAAACAGAAATATGTTTTGAATAGTTCTTGTGACAGTCTCAGTAGATATTTGTATTCATGTAGGTGCAGGTTTTTTTTTTATCTGATTGAATTATATGTTCTGTCTACTTATGTTGAAATTAATTTGTAATTATCATAAGTTCCTAGTGTTTAAAGAAATGTTACATTTATTTTTTGTATCATTGCAGTTTGTTTTTGACAGAAAAGACAAGAGAAGACCAATTATAAAATCAAATAATACAACTAACAAGTCTTTCATATAAACCATATTATTGAACGTTATGATCATTGTTTATAGTGCTCTGTTTATTACCTATACATTTTATTACTTGTAAATTGATTTAATATAAGTATTTTTTCTGAACATAGTTTTATCATGGGAACAAATATAAATGTATAAAGAGCATTTGTAGATGCCATTTTATTTGATAGTCAACTTTTGCATATATCTTTTATGTCTATGTTGGATGGGTCTACTTAGATATTTGATAATCAATCATTCTGCATATATTTTCTTTGTCCATGCTGTTTGTACTTTGAAGGAGCAATCATATAGAATTTCTGAAATCCAACATATCTCATTGGAATAATAATTGTGTTCATATCATGTTGTTTCTCAAATGTTTTTGTGCCAAAGTCAGTAACATTTTAGAATTCAACTGTATTAACGAAATATATCATTTTTTTTTTAAATATTTTGTTCAGTTTAGCATTTAATGTAATGAAGCTAGTTGTGATAGTAAAAGAAAGTTTTGAGTAAGAAATATTTGTACTGCAACTAGTTGTGTTTATTTCCTAAATATAGTACTTAACATAGCTATATAGGGATGAAAATAAGTTTGATATTTGTATTACGATTGAAAAAGCTATCAGTTAATTAATTTAAGTTGCAGTATAAAAACAATATTAGGTCAATGTCATAAAACATATAAACTTTTTTGTACTCAGCGCAAAACTTGCGAAGGGTTCAGTAAAACCTCGCTCTTCCCTAGTTTCTCAGCCTCATACTAAAAAGTTAATATTTTTCTTTCATTGACCTAATATTGTATATATATTGGTTTACCAGGGTTCTAGTTCACAACATTTAAAAACATTTCAGTTCTACTCACGAAAAAATTGTGGAAAAATTCATCCAGCTCATGAATTAAAATTCAATTTCAAATTGAATGTCACTTTCACTAGTGAACTCAAATCCAATAATCAAGCATTTCACAGCATCAAAAGGGGAGTAATTCAATCATAAATATACTTATTTCAGAAAATAAAAATATACTAACTGTGTAAATAAAATTCTGTATTGTTTTCATGATGTCAAATGGACCTTGAATGAAAGGTTAAATGTTTTAGAAATCATAGTTATGAGGTTCCATTTGAGATTTGCCTTCATTTTTAGTAAAAATTTGTAAGGATAAGCCTTACGACCCCATGTAATTCATACATAAAAAAAACATACTCATTTATTTACAAAAAACCAATTTGTTTGTTCAGAGAATAAGAAAGATGTTAACATACAAAGTTCTACAAAATCAATTGGCTAGTAATTTTTTTTCTATAATGAAGCTGAACATTTAATTCATAAAACGACTAAAACCATGTTATTACCAATGGTATTTCATATCAGGGATGTTTATGATAATAAAGCCAGTTTTGCTATCATGAGAAGGAACTTTAGTCAGCAAAAAACTGAAAATCAAACTTCACAGCCAAAAAATGTAAAAAATAGAAATATCTCTTTAGATTGTTGCTGTGAATAATAAACTGGTATGCAAGACTTCAAATACTATATATGTCTTTGAACCATTTCAATGTCAGAATCTGAATGCCCATGGGTAATTTTATTATTATATGCACCAACAAAATCCATTTTTAGTGTTTGATCTAATTTGCATTGTACTGTATACATATATGAAGGACTCAGAGGGACAAAGGGGACACTTGAATCAGATTTTTATGTTTAGATACCAGTGGCAGATCCAGAACTTTTTCTAAAGGGGGGGGGGGGGGGGGGGGGCTCTGACTGACTTAAGAGGGGGCCCGCCTCAGTCATGCTTCAATGATTCCCTATATAATCAACAAAATTTTTCCAAAGAAAGGGGGGGCCCGGGCCCCCTGGATCCGCCTATGGATATAAGCTTGTGAAAGTATGACCCAAGGTCACCCACCAGAGAGATCCTGAAACAAAATATTTAAAATACATGTACAATGAACATATGATGACACCTATTGGCAATAAAATTGTTATGTAGATATTTATATTACAATAAACAGGAATTATTTTATAAATGTTAAAATTCATGTAAGAACATCAAAAAGATGTAAAATATATCACTGTGATTCTAATTTTGACATTGTGCCTTGTGTAATGTTGAGTTTATAAATTATAAATACAAGCCTATTTGTAGTTACCCATATAATTGTGTATTTGTCATAATCAGCATTATTGTTTTGTTTGTATGGTAGAAAGCAAAATATTCTGTTTCTAACATTGCATATTTTTTTAAATAAACATTATGAATTTTTTATCGTCATTTCTTGTGTCTTTCTTCTCAAAAATAATTGGTGAATTGATCACAATTTAAAACATGCTACGTATTTAGATCATTATTAGTGAATATTAGCAGCATGAGATATTTTAGATATACTAGAAAACACCCGTGATATCGCGGGTCCGTGACTGAATTAAAGTTTATAACTATGCGCAAGACTAATTTTTGTATTAGTATTGTCATCTGATAAAGTCATGCCGATTATAAGATAGTTATCACAGTTTTCTCTGCTTTCAAATCTTTCTGTTTGAACCCGCCCAACTGGAACTTATCAATTATTGGTAATATTAATTATTTGGAAAACAAAAGGTCCTGGGATGGAGTATTTTTTTAATCAACAGCATTGTCCCATATTAGTTATAAATAAAGTTGAATTCTTTGATTCGTTGTTTTACGTCATGCCCGCTAACAAATTGAAAACTGTACCTATACGCCTCATTTTAGTATTCGTATTGTTATCTTGTAAAGTCTTACTGATTAAAATACTACAATAAGTTACAATTTGACAATTTAGTAGTGTCAACCCTGTGATTATGACCCGTGAATATAGCATATCCTGAATACACCGTTTGGTGGTGCGCCTGGTCAAATGCGGAACGTACAGATAAGGTAACAGGTAACAGATGAATATACTATTGGTATCGGTATCGGACTCGACCCGGAACTTCTTAATTATTGGCAATATTAATTACGTGGAAAACAAAAGGGCCTGGAGTGGTGTAATTTTTAATCTACACCTTTGTACTATATTAGTTATATATAAAGTTGAATTCGTTGATTCATCGTTTTTACGTGATGACGGCTGACAAATTGGACCTCGTAATTTTAGTATTATAGATGATTGTGACTAAGTACATAAAGTATCGTAAGGAGGTAGTATTGCTGAAGGGTTTTCCTGACAGACCAATGGTCCGAGTACACAGTTATCGTCCTTTGATTTTCCACGAATATAGTCCTTAGTGTGGACAGTGTGTTACTTGCCAATGTTTGTTATACCCCTTCCAAATTTATTTCTCCATGTTTTATGCCTCATATTGCAAGTCGGGGGGTGAAATGACACTGTAAAAAAATTTGGGTCATAAATATTAATGTAAATTAGTGATTAGGTCCAGCTGAAAAGGTAAAAAATTAGCACTTCAGAAGCTGTCAAAAGATTTCAAGACCCCCTCAACTTACAATTGTCCATATTTTGAGTTAGAGCTGATGAAGTTTTCTATTATTTTGATATAATTTGTCCCAAAAGTAGTACAACACACTGTAAAAATATTATTGAGAAAGCGCAGGTGAGATTTTTTAAATTTTCATTTATTATCTAAAAGAAATGCACTACGAAATAACTGTGTACTCGGACCTAAGAGGTGAAATCAGGAAATATAGAATCTGTACTTTGGCAACTTCCCTAAATGTTTTGATGGTTTCAATTTGTCAAATAGCATAAAACTAAAGGATTAGAATTTTTATTTGATAGAATTTCTGCAAAAATGACCAATTTTGGCATTATATGGTCAAAATAAGCATTTCATAGCTTTTTCAATTTTGATGCACAAGTGGCATTCTGACTTTCTATCTGACATATTTTTATGTGTCAATTTTTGTGTTTCAATGTTTAATCCAGTTGTATTACTCATTTGTGAACTCTGAATCTTAAGAAAAGAAGATTATCTCAGACAATATGAGCAAAATGTGTTGTATAAATGACCCTCTTCTAACGCCCTGTTTGGATCAAGTTAAATGTTAGGAGCATGGCACATAAAAGTTGAAGTCCATAATAAAGACCTCACGAAATTTGTATAAAAAGCATTTAACAATGTCTTTTGTACCTGTTTTATTTCACATAATATCTCTCTTTACTTCTGCAGGATAGCATGTGGTTCAAATATAAGCCTGTTGAGACTAAAATTGCATGCAATTTTTCACTAAAAAGTGAAAAATCTTTGTATCAGACCATACTGTCTGCTAAAAAAGTTGAATGTAATAGCCTTTTTGTGCTCAGATTTATTGTATCATGTCACTTGAGTATAGAAATGATAGAAAAGAAACAATTTTTTATTTCCTATAGCTTCATCACATGCTAAGTCTGATATATCAAATGAGTATTCTATTGCTTTAAATACATAATATAGTATATATTAAGGCATTTTAAAAGATTTTTTTTGCAATATTTCAATTTTAAAAGCCCCAAATGTTGATAGTTGAAATTTCTCAATTTTAACGTCTAAATTTAACACGCAAAGTTGAATATAGAATTAATGGTATTGTCTTTAATATATATCCTATTGCTATGAAACTTTGTTAGTAGTCTTATAATATATTAAGCTTCAGTCATATCAAGTTTTATTAAGATTGGTCAACTTTTTCTATCTTATTAGGTCAGAGTACACAGTTATCGTTAAAAATTTGGGTCATAAATATTAATGTAAAGTAGTGATTAGGTTCAGCTGAAAAAGGTAAAAAAATTAGCACTTCGGAAGCTGTCAAAAGATTTCAAGACCCCCTCAACTTACAATTGTCCATATTTTGAGTTAGAGCTGATGAAGTTTTCTATAATTTTGATATAATTTGTCCCAAAAGTAGTACAACACACTGTAAAAATATTATTGAGAAAGCGCAGGTGGGATTTTTTAAATTTTCATTTATTGTCTAAAAGAAATGCACTACGAAATAACTGTGTACTCGGACCCAATGACGAAGGACCAATTATTGAAATCCAAACCACAATTATTATAAACAGTGAAAGAAAAAAAAATATATATAAATATCGAAATAAAAATATCAACATTCCACAAAGCACTACACCAACAACTTAAAAGATTTGACAACACAAACCCTTCGCAAATGGGATACAGTCAGATGCTCCTCTGGAGACACCTGCCATGTTACACCTGTTTCAATCAAAAGGAGTTTAAAATCAAGAGAATGAGTGATGTTTCATTTGCAGAGATAATTACAGAGATATCAATGGAAAGATCTGTACTGACCCATTGTAATTTTGGTTTGTTTTTTGCTCAAGAAGAGTTGTACTGTTTAACTTTTTATTGACATTTTGAAATTTAAATTTTGTTTGCCACCTTCACATCATCTATTAATTCCCTTTTTACAGGGAATACTGAAATGGTGAAAATCAATGGGAAATTACAGTTCTGAGACATAAATCCCCTAATATTTATTTAAAGGAGGTTTTATTAGAAAACAAAAGTCAACAAGTCCTGAAAGAAAAATCACAAAAATACTGAACTCTGAGAAAAATTTAAAACTGAAAGTCTCTAATCTAATAGCAAAATCAAATGATCGAATGGACAACAAATGTCATATTCCTGACTTGGTACAGGCATTTTCAAAATGCTGGATTGAACCTGGTTTTATAGTGCTTAACCTCTCACTTGTATGACAATCTCATCAAATTCCATTATATTTACAACGATGCATGAACAAAACAGACAAAATAGGTAAACTTGACAAAATAGGGGTACAGCAGTCTTCACTGTGAGTGTGTCACAATCTCAATTGGAACAAAAACAAACAAATATTCAACAAAGAAGAACAAAAAGCAGCTATCAAGTTTAACAACCTCATTCTTTACTTATATATACTTATATGTATTTTAAATCAACCCATTAAGGATTGAAATATTGGAAGTTCTGTGACTGCATTCACATCAACTCTAGTGTAGAGATGCGTGTTTGACCTCAAAATGTAAATGTCACACATGAAGAAATGTAAAATTATTTTGTTGTTCAAAGTATTTTTCAAAATTATATTTTCACATAGGGAATGTCTGTATTCAGGGTTGAAAAATCAAAAGTTTTGTTCAAACTAAATTTCAGAAAATTATCCAGAAGTTCTTAAGAATTTTTAAGAATCCACATATGGTTAATACCTTAGACTACGCGAGTAAAAGAATTTTGTCATTCAAAGTATTTTCAAAATTATAATACAACAGTAACATAGTGGCATTATAATAGAACAATAGCATAATGGCGAGATCTTTAAAAGTACAGAGCCATGTCATACGTACTAAAGAAACACAAAAAGTAACACGTACAAAATACACCAGCAAAAATGAAATACAATACAAACAACACATTGATGGGATGTAAGAGTCCTGAACCACTTCGAAAGTATGAAGTTAACTATTAAAAAAAAAAAAAGCAAACTGTAACATATGACATAATCTACAAAATCAAGAATTCTAGCCTCCATACCATAGGAATTTGTATCTTCAATAAAAATTTAATTTAAACCTTATATGCATGACTACTTATACTAATAAGGACTAATAATGGGTGAGTTTATTATAAGGGCTTGGCAGATGTAATAGACAATTCTCTAATGACTATTGTTCAAGATTTAATGTTGACTTAAGATGTCTTCTATGGTTTATTCATGTTTTTTGTCCCCAGGTGATGTGTTGCAGTAGACATTGAAATACCAGGTGTCCCTCTGTCCAGCCTAGTTAGCGCTCTCACATGTACATATCTTTATGACTCTTATCAGAGACATATAATATGTGTCTCTGCTCTTATAAAATACCATTGGTTTATTTCAGCAATCAAGTATTTTAAAAGAGTTAAGCCCCTTGGAAACATTAATGAATATTACATGTAATTATTTTTAAATTGCATTGTTAGCACTTTCATGCTTACAACAGATTTTTATTTTAATATGTCATTATAGATATGTATTAGCAACATCTTGAACAAGTTCAAAAATCAGTGTTTATAAAAAATTGCACCACTAGCACTCTCATTTGTTCAATCCTTGCCAGATTTTTATGAAACAGGTAATAATCATAGGTTTATAATATCAGCAATGTCTTGAATGTTTTCGAAAATCAGTGAGGATCAATTATTGTTCAAAATATTATGGCTCTTGGAAAAATAGATTACATGGAAAATTGCATTGTAAAATTGCTCTCACATGTACAATTCTTGCCAGAATTTTATGAAACTAAAATGATAGGTATATATAACAATGTCTTGGATGAATTTGATTAAAAGAGTTATGCCCCTTCAAAATATTAATCATATAAAAAATTGCCAGTTCCTGATAGATTTTCATGAACTCTATCATATAGGTTTATTTTATAAATGTACTTGAAGAGTTCAAGAAGTAATAAAAATCAATGGAATTTTCTGAAACTCATACATTTATGTAACCATATATATCTGGCCCTCAAAGTTTTGTAATTCACATACAGACTCTTTTCTGTGAAATTTTAGAAAGTTCTTTTATGTTTTTGTTATTTTTTTGTTTTTGTATAAATATTTACTTTTTATGAAAATATATATCGAATTTTGAATATTCGATTACCGTACTGTTGGGACCAAGCTCGGATTACAGGAGTTTTTTAGCTGTTTCTTTCACTTCATTCTTTCCGGTCAAGTCAACATGTGCTGATGCAACCGGCAGATAAGTTATTTTTATCTGGTATTCAACACTATAGGGCAAGTGAAAGTTTGTCATTAACTTGAATGTTTAATAAAAGTAAGTATTAACACGAAAAAGTTGAAACGAGAAAGCTAAAAGTGAAAATTAAAAAAAAATCTAGCAGATTTGGCGATTTATTATCTTTCAGTTTCATTTTTGTCAATTTTCCTTAATGTTGACAAAACATATCATTTACATTTGATACAATCTATATTGCTGAATGAGCAATTCTTATTACAAATACAAATATTTTATTGGCGCAAACACAATTAGCAAAGGCCCATATTTCAGTTCATTACAACAATGAATACAGTATACTAGTAGTTAGATTAGTTCAAGATTACTCTGACGTCCAACAGCTGTTTTGCCAGACAAGCTGGGGCCATTGGATGTCAGAGCTCGCCCCATATAAAAAAGTGGATATTTGCCCACTTAAAATGGATGCTCTGCTTCGTCGCTTTTATGTGCCAACAGACGGCTTTGGCATTATAAAAATCGTGCATCAATCTGTTCATTTTCATTTATGTAAGTTTCACCTACCTGCCACCCTGCCTGCCCGTACTATAGTCATGATAGTTAAATATGTTATAATTAAGAAGCTAATATCTTGTTATCTATGTAGGAAGTATATTTAATATATTATTTTTTAAAGTAAATGCTACAAACGACTTTGCTTCTCCTCATGTTTTTTTCAACAATTCTTTAATTGCTAATGGTGTTTGGCCACTTATGAATTATGTAAAATGCTCTTAATTTTTTTTAGCACTAGAGTAAATGGCTCAACAAGTTCCTGAGAAGATTTCTTTTCCTCAGGAAGAGGAGAAAGTTCAGGCTCTCTGGAAAGAAATTGATGCATTCAAAACATCTCTAAAGCAGTCAAAAGGGAAACCAAAGTAAGTGTTTTAGTATCTATACTATTTGCCATTGCAGTATTAACATAACAACATAACAAGATACCTCTTCTGTTTGGTGTAATGTATGGGATTTACATTCAAGTTTTTATTTAAAAAAACTATAATAAAAAAAACAAACTCCAAGGCAATTCAAAAAGGAAAGTCCCTAAAAACTAATAAAATAAAACACTATCAATCAACAGAACAAGTGAACAACAAATACCATATTCTTGACCAGGTACAGGTAGTTCTAAAGAAAATTGTGGGTTAAACCTGTAATAAAAAATGATCTTTTACTAGCCTACACCTAAAAGCGTTCTAGTGAAATAAGATACACCTTCAACAGGAATGCATTTTTAGATCATCTTTGAAAGATAATAAAATATGATCATATTATTTTTTTAACAGGTATACTTTTTATGATGGACCCCCTTTTGCCACAGGTTTGCCTCATTATGGCCATATTCTAGCAGGTACCATTAAAGATGTAATGACCAGATGGGCCCATCAGAGTGGATTTCATGTAGAGAGAAGGTTTGGATGGGATTGCCACGGTCTGCCTGTTGTAAGTGATGCAGGATATTAATTGTATGATATAGTTAAACACACTCCTTCAGTACAAGTAGGAAAGGTCGTTTGTTTTATCACTCCAAATTTGAATGGTTCAAACCATATATTTGCAAAAGAAGATGTGTAGACATGTGACTCAATAGCTTTCTCTGAGCTAGCAATTAGAAAATTCACACAATACCAATAAACTTAGACAGTTACAACTTCTAACATTAGTTTATATATTTGAACTAGTAGGTATGTGTTAAAATGAATGGCTATGAAGCTGTCAAGCTTCTGTATATAATTTTTTGAAACACCTCTGTCTTTATTTAAGGAGTATGAAATAGATAAAACATTGGGCATCAAAGGTCCAGAAGATGTAGCTAAGATGGGTATAGAGAATTACAACAATGAATGTCGTAAAATTGTTATGAGATATTCTAAAGACTGGGAGGTATGTATTGTCATGTTTTGTTAACATGGGTAAAGAAAGATACCACAATGAAATGACAAAATCATCATAAAAAGTCTAAAATAGAGGAGGTATGATGTGTCTGACATAATGGTAAAATAGGAATAAAGAAATTCAACAAGAAACATAGCAAAATGGTCATGATGTATTTTCTAAAGAGTATAAAAATATAGTATGTTTACCAATACACATAATTAACAGGGCCTGGTGATGTTTCATAGCCTGACCGGTTTCGGTCAAAAAAGGACCTTCATCAGAGGCAGAATGGTGGATTAATGTTTGCACCCTATTAAAATAAATATGGTAACCGGCGTTTGAGTTAACCAGCGGTTGAGATCTTACCGGCGGTTCAGTGTTATCCAGTGGATGAGTATGTATCTAATTGATATCTAATTTATTCAACCACTGGATAACTCTGAACCGCCGGTTAAATCTCAACCGCTGGTTAACTCAACCGCCAGTTAAATCTCAAACGCTGGTTACCATATCTATATAAA
This sequence comes from Mytilus trossulus, assembly GCF_036588685.1. Lineage (NCBI taxonomy): Eukaryota > Metazoa > Mollusca > Bivalvia > Mytilida > Mytilidae > Mytilus > Mytilus trossulus. The sequence continues at coordinate 96,264,753 of NC_086373.1, forward strand.
TAGGGTGCAAACATTAATCCACCATTCTGCCTCTGATGAAGGTCCTTTTTGGACTGAAACCGGTCAGGCCATGAAACATCACCAGGCGCTGTTATTTATTTGTATTGGTATATATACTATATTTTTATGCTTTTACATTTTTTCACTGATACACATAGTTTATATGGCTTCTACTAACGAAAGCTCCATTTGGAGTTAATGTGTTTAGAGACTACTTATGTCAGTACACCTTTCCTATATTGCCTATTTTCTAAAGAGTAGTATGTAAATATTTTCTTAATATGTGGGGGGCTACGATTTTAATACTAACCTATAATTACCAATGAAGGAAAATAAACTGTGGTTTTATATTATAAGTAATGTCACATAAACTGTTAAAAGTGACAATAGGCCTTATGGCATCCTTACATACATATATAATACAGTCATAATTTTAAACAGATTGAAAAATCAAGTGTTGATCTCATTAATTTTGAAAAAAACATATCTGTTTAATGCTGTTTACTTAATGTTAAATCATTTAAAATGATATGCTATGCTATTTACTTTTATGTTTTAATGCTATGTTTTTGCAGCATATAGTAACAAGGTTAGGTAGATGGATTGACTTTGAGAATGACTACAAGACCATGTATCCTTGGTTCATGGAAACCATTTGGTGGGTGTTCAAAGAACTGTTTAACAATGGTCTCGTTTATAGAGGTTCAAAGGTGAGTTTAAATTCAGGGAAATATTTATTCATTGTAATTATATGTGATACCATAAAAAAAAATCCTCTATACAGTTGCATTCGAGTGATTTAGATTTACCTTAGTTTCCATTGAGAAATTTTAGTTTCAACATTTTAAAATAGAATTGATGGTGTACTTTAAAAAAAAGGTCAACACTTGTAAATATTAAGTTGAAAGATCAATTATAAAAAATCATAGACTTGGGTTCAGATGTACATATTTGGCAACTACTTGCAAAGTCTAGAAGGACAAAGGCATGTTACCTATATAATACATAGTTATAACAATTATATTATAACTTAAAGTACATGTCTTATGTACTATGAAAACTGAGTTTGTGAAAGTAACATGATTATACATTTCAGGTGATGCCTTTTTCTACAGCTTGTAATACACCTCTGTCAAACTTTGAGTCAGGACAGAATTATAAAGATGTTGTAGATCCAGCAGGTAATGATACAAGGTCTTTAAAGCAAGACAGGTTTTAAAGATTTTTTTGTCATATTTGGTATAAATATTTGATATTTACTTCTTTTGCACACAATCATAAATGTTTTTGTTATAGACTTTAACCAATGAGCTTGACTGTAAAAGACAGCCAGATAAACACAAGAATTGTATTTTATTGCCTAAAAAAAATTGTATTTTTGCCTTGTTAGTGAATCGTTTTTAGTAGAATTAGAATTTTCATTTGGTATAAATGACATTTTTTTTAAATTTTTATGAAAACCAAGAGATGCAGACTTTTATTAACATATATGAGTAGGCTTAATGGGTTGTCAGTATCTTTAATTCAATATATTATATTTTGTAGTGATAGTGAGTTTCCCGCTCATAAGCAAGCCAGGAGTATCTGCCATTGCATGGACAACCACACCATGGACACTCCCTAGCAATCTCTCATTATGTGTCAATCCAGATGCAGATTATGTTCAAGTAAAAGGTATTTGTTAATTATTCTGTTAACGAAACAAAACACAATATTAAAAAAAACATCTGGGAAAGAGTGAACACGACTAAATTTCCTATACGGTTCTATGAAGAGATTTTTGTTTGAAAGATATTGATATATGAAGAGAAGCAAAAACAAATTTATTTATGATTTGGCATGCACACATTGAGAAATATATCTCAAAAGAGTATAAATTAATTTGAGCAATTTACCCGTAGTTTCAGGCCTGTGGAAATAATACAAATAGATATATCATGTAGGAAAAGTGAATAAAAGTAAATTTTCATATAATAAGGAAAACAAATTCCACAACCTTTCCTATTATTCAATTCAATTCTTAGACATGCATGTATTGATATATAAAGATTGTGCATTTATAATAAATTAGATGCATCAGACATAAATTTCATCTCCAAATTAATTAATAGTATTGCTGTCTATAAGTATGATTTGATTTATATACCATTTTTTAAAATGATTATTTTTTGTTTATAGACAAGGCAACAGGGAAGATATACATAATGATGGAAGCCAGATTAGAGGCTTTGTTTAAAGCACCAGAGGAATATACTATTATGGAGAGGTAAAAGACACTATATCTGTCATACATGTTACTTGTACTGCTATTACACTATACATATACAATTGGAAAGTGAAACTAGACAGAAAAGACATACATTATGTCTACAGTAAAGATAAAAAAAGTAAACTAATCTGAAGAAAATCAGTCTGTACATGTTTTATGCAAAATTATCATGAGATAAGAGTAATAATGAAAATAGTTTAAAAAAAGGACTTAATTTTTTAGTAAGTAGAAACAAGAAATTGCATTTAATAAATAAACAATCTGTTGTGGTTTACCGTTAATGATATACATTCTATATTTTACAGAATGAAAGGAAAAGCATTAGAAGGCTTGAAGTATGAACCTATTTTCCCTTACTTTAAATATGTAAGTACAAGTTATATTGCTTGATGATTCCGATTTTTATCTCAACTTCTCTAGTGATTAAATGTGAACAGAAAATTAGAATATGACCTGTTTGGATTATTGCTTCCTAATATATTTCATTTGCAATGTTGTTTTTGAACACTGAATAAATTTTCATTGACCTTATGTTCACATGGGTTAGAGAAAATAATATAAGATTTAACATGATTTGATATTCACATGTGCTTTATATTATAATTATTTGCAGATGGGAGAGAAAATGAATGCCTTTAGGATTTTGAATGACGGCTATGTAACATCTGAAAGTGGTACAGGAATTGTTCATCAGGCTCCTTATTTTGGAGAGGTAAGATATGATCCAAAGCTATAATTACATACAGATCTATATAATAATTATATCCTCATCTAAAAGTAGGGGGCTCAATTACAATCACCATGTCTGTCTGTTCAACTGTTCATCCATCCAACAAATATGTCCATTACACTTTTCTTCTGAACAAAATGAGTTCATATTGGGTCAGTAGCTTAACAGTGATGAGTTGTTACGTTTTTACGCTTTTCAGATCTGTCAATCACCTTCCTGTATTTCCCGATATTTTGAATTATAAGTATGCCAGTGTTGTTACATATACTGTCCACATTCAACTAAATGAATATTCTGAATTTTCCCTGCTATGACTGATAAATTCTAACATAGGGGTAAGTTTTTAAGAAGTTTTACTCTGAAGTAGACACAAGGTGTGCAGTTTAAAAAAAAAAAATGCTTAATTCTTACTATGCAATAAACTGATGTTGTTTACCTTACAATCATTGTTTGACCATTTACTCTGAATTAAAAACAAAATGTCTGATCTCATTTAAAAATAATAAATCTTTGCTATAGTATACAGTAAATAATGTTAACTTGTAATCAGGGTTTTAGCTAGGATTTTGAGGGCTTTAGTCACTTTTGCACGTGATAAAAATCAGCCTTATTTTTTTATAAAGCAAGGGATCTAGGATGTTTATCAAACTAGCTATACATATATGTCCAAGTCCTTCAAGGACTAGTCTAGGATCTTTGAAGACTTTAGGATTGCTAATGTAGGCAGTTATTTGCAATATTGAATGAATTGACTGATGTGATGCTAAGATATGAAGATAAGAAAAGGGGTCTGGTAATATGGTCAAAACTTCACTTCAGTTATTTTCAGGGCACACCCCTTATCAACAAAAGTTGGGTGCCTTAAATTTATTTTTAACCACTGCACAAATGAACTTGTAACGACTTTTTCACTTCACAATCATTTATATCCTTGAAAATACGTTTTAATATCTATTTGGAATCAATTTCTTTAATATTGGATAGAAGGATCTGCATCTATACTTAATGGGACAATTCTAATGACTGTAGACTGTAGATCACGTTTACTTTCGATTTTTAAACGAAATGAAATGAAAACGGGAAGTGACAATTGAATAATAATTTTAGAATAAAACCGGATTCATCTACGAACTTTTACGCATGCGCAATGCATTGAACAGGAAGCACCTGTTTGCAAGTGAAAATATTTACGTTTTGAATAAAGTTCATTCTTTTTAATCGAAGTTGTCGAAAGTTTTTGATGAATATATTTATATAAATATGACGAAAATACGTTGAAATGACGAAACTACGACAAGCAAACTGCAAATTATAATCCTAAGGGAAATATTGAAATTTAAATAAAGTTGAAATGTCCGGGAAGTTTATCAATCTTGTTCAAATGACGAAAATACGACTGAACTGTGAGAAATGATTAAAATGAAATGCTGACTGACTGATTTAACTTAAATAGATTATTATGATGGTCATTTATGAGGTTTTATAATGATAATTAAGGGATTAGTGACCCATCTGATTGGCGATAAGCGGATTACTTGTCATCACAACTTTTAACACCTTTGGTAAACGTTAATTACCCGAGGGCCATAAACTTGTCAGAATCATAAAGACAGGTAGAATTCAAGTAATTTGATGTGTAAATACCTTTACACTTTCCTAATTTAAGTGACGAAATTGATATGAAATATTTTCGTCATTTCGAAAACCTTTTCGTAAAATACGAAAGTGACGAGCGCTAGCTAAATCACTGTAGTAATGAAAGTAAATGTTTTGATACTTACAGGACGATTACAAAGTATGTTTGAAGTATGGAATCATCACTAGAGATATGCAGATCATTTGTCCCGTGGACGCTAGTGGAAAATTTACAGAGGAAATTACAGATTTCAAGGGTCTACATGTCAAGGTTTGTTGATAATCAATTTTAATTGGATAGTTTTTCACCAACACTATTAATGATAATATTAAAGATTGATATTTGAATGAATTGAACTTTTGGCTTGAGAAACAATCAGATATGTACAGTATTACAATCTATAGGAAATAATTCTATGATTTTTACTTTTATAGGATGCAGATAAACTTATTATGAAAAAACTAAAAGATATTGGTAAATTGGTGCATCAAGGACAATGTAAACATAACTATCCTTTCTGTTGGAGGTTAGTATAAATTATCCATTCTGTAGGAGGTTGGTATCAAATTATCCATTTTGTTGGAGGTTGGTATCAAATAAGTGTTGTTAAACTGTCTTAGAAATTTTTATCCCCTGTTTCATGGTATTAAGGATATAGTTCAAGGCTCCATTTGTGACTTTATCCCTTATTGTTTGAAGAGATTTAGGTCTGAGGATATTGTTATGCATGAACATTTGTATTAGCAAAATATTCAAGCAAAGTGTTTTCCATTTTGGTGTATAACTACTTACTTTCAAAAACATAATTTTTTAGCTAATTTCCTAATGCATGTAGAGTAAAACTTTGGTTAGCTTGCTTGCTTTGTTTGTATATTGTTCAATTTTAATTGGTATAAAGTTCAATCAAATTCAATTATGTATACTGGTTAAATCGGTGCTTTGCATTTGCGCAAAAAAAATCTTTCATTTGCGCCACAAACCATATTTCATTTGCGCCAAAAACTACATCTTTCATTTGCGCCAATATTACAGGTAAGTACAGGTACAGGTAAATACATGTACATGTAGATACAGGTAATAATAGTATATAAAACATAAAATTTTTCAAAAAGTCTTTTAAAAATAAAGAAAGTCTTATACATATTCCTCAGAAATCAGTTATCATAAAATCATACAAGTTATGCTAAAACCTCGATAAAATCATAAAAGTTATGCTAAAACCTTGGTAAAATCATACAAGTAATGTCAAAACCTGAATAAAACCTTGGTAAAATCATGAAAGTAATGTTAAAACCTTGATAAAAACAGAAAAGAAAGCACTATACACTGGAGTACATTATTAAAACATTTGTTAGCACTATATATATATAGTAAAGTAACAAGTCTGTTCTGGCACAAAATTTATAAGCAACGGTCTTGATGTAGTCATGTCTTGAAATTTCCCCTCTTATGTGCATGCCATATTTCTCCATAAGATAGTCAGTTTTCTCTTTCTCCCATCGTCGAACTGCAGCTGGTGTGTCCATAGATCTCATTTTGATGTATGTTGTAGCCTATATATTTAATTATCACTTAGTGACTCTCAGTTTTGTATTAGAAATGAGTATGAACTCACACATATATCCAGGGGGAGTTATGTACAAACAAAAAACAAAATGAATCTTAAATAATATTTAACTTTTCCGTTATATTACCTGTCATACTTGAAAATGGCGCAAATGAAGGTTGTTTTTTTTGGCGCAAATGATATATAACCTTGTGGCGCAAATGAAAGGTTTGATTTTTTAAAAATTGGCGCAAATGAAATGCGCCCATTATTATGCCTATATATATTGTTTGAAGACGTCAATCTTAATTACAAAGATTGACTTAACATTTTTACAAACAAAGCAGGCAAGCCAACCAAAGATTCACTCTATCAGGAAAGTAGCTGAATGTGGGAATTTCCTGTTTTTCTTCCAGAAGCCTACAGTTTGTATATATGTGTTGTATATTTGAACTTTTTCTTTGTGTTTGTAGATCGGAGACACCACTGATTTACAAGGCAGTTCCCAGTTGGTTTGTACGTGTAGAACAGTGCACAGAACAGCTGCTAGAAAACAATTCAAAGACATACTGGTATGCTTTTTAATTTTATTAAAGTAACAACTGTATTTTAATGAAATGTTGAAGTTATTGTTTTATTTAAAGTGAAAGCTGTTACTGAACAAACCTTTAACTTTATGATTTTTATCATTGAGGGTGAATCATTTCCTTTTACTGTATAGAGGTTTTTATTTATGCTCAAAAAGTTAATAACTTCACAATTTATTTGTTATACAACGATTTTATTATAAGCACCTAATGAGAAATTATAGTTTTGTTCTATTAGCTATATTGTTAAAATTAGACAGTGCTTATTTAAACATGATATTATAGGGTACCTGAGTTTGTAAAAGAAAAAAGATTTGCTAACTGGTTGAAAGATGCAAGAGATTGGGCTATTTCCAGAAATAGATATTGGGGAACTCCCATCCCTATCTGGATAAGTGATGATGGAGAAGAGGTTGGTATGATATATTTGTAAACAAAGGCTGTATATTTCTTTCTCTAATTCTATGGAAACATATCCCTTTCCGAACCAATTGTATAAAAAAAAATTATTCAACATGTGGTTGCCGGTGATCTCAGAAGATGATTGGCTGATTTAAAGGATCATAACCTTTCTCAGCTCCCTAAATTGATCAAAATGTTCTAACGGGTGTTAATGAAATTGACAACTTCGCAGAAAGTGGAAGGCACTTGAAGGGGATTTTTGTTTAGGACAGAAGAAAATTTATCATTTAATCATTAGAGAAACACATTATTACATAGTATATAATGTATCTATATCTCTATGCTGATAAGCAATGATAAAGAAAGTTTTCTATTAACAATTTATTAATATATTTGGAACAAATTTATCAGTCTTGAAGACATTTTTGAAAGAAAGGAAGTTCAGTCTCTTTAGACACTTACTTTTATTGTTCTTTTTGTTGGAATGTCAGTACTGTATGATTTCTTCTGTACTTTTTAAGTTTTTAAATCTATACTCTATTTAAGTTGCTGATTATTGGTAGAAAAACCTTTGGTTTGTTTATGATTTAATAGCTTTACAAACTTTATAGATTGTTTGTGTTGGATCCATTCAAGAATTGAAAGACCTTACAGGTGTAGAAGTAAAGGATCTTCACAGGGAAACGTACGTTTGTCTATTTAGTTAAAAAAATAATAATCTCAGCGTGGCAGACTGAATAGTGAAATCCTAAAGTTCATAGTAAATCTGTTTAAAACATTCAGATATAATAATGTTGCTGAAACATTTGCCATAGTAATAGCATGAGAAGTTCTAAAAAAAATAAGCATATATACGGGTATATAAAATAAATTTTTGTTTGTGCAATCATAGCATCAAAATTAAATAAGTAGTCTTTTAGGCTATAATTTTGCAGCTGATTGAAATTCCTTTCATGAATTTTCTTTCAAATACAAGATGTAAGCAGTTACAAGAGAAGAAACAATTTTAGCATAGAATTTTTGATTGCAATTAACAATATTTGCTCATTTAAGAAGTTTACTTTAAAGTTTAACATGTCTTGATCTGTATTTTTAGGGTGGACAAATTAACAATACCTTCAAAGTTGGGTAAAGGAACCTTAAAGAGAACACCAGAAGTGTTTGATTGTTGGTTTGAGAGTGGAAGTATGCCCTACGCACAACAACATTATCCGTTTGAACATAAGAAAGACTTTGATGACACTTTCCCAGCTGATTTTATTGCTGAAGGAATTGATCAAACTAGAGGATGGTATGTTTATGGACTATTGCAACTTATATCAGTAATAATTGATTTAAGGGCATACGATACAGTTACAGGGGAGGTAATGATGTTGCTAACGTAAAATGTTATTTTCGCGACATCAAACTGTGACATATCGGGAAATGATGCATTTTTCGACTGATTTTTATCATTCAAACTAATTTAATTTGAAAACAAGTTCATGGACCCCTATTTTTCAAAACGGCAATTTGTGTCATTTTGCAGGGAGATTATGTGACCCAAATTTTATAAAACTGTAGAGGAAAAAATAGAGGATTTTTAGTGGAAGAAGACGTCAAGTCTTCTGAAGACTTAAGGGGCCGACCCTTGGCATTGAGTCGCCGTATGCCGCATTCATTTCGTATATTACAATTTCAAAACAACTTAGATTCCTGACACCGTTTTTACACATGATTAGGCATCTGAATCATTTAATTGGTAAATTATGATTGTAAAACAATCACTATCGTAAATATGACCCTTTTTATTATGTAAATTATTAGATTTCATCTCATCCACATGAACGTTATTTGTTTACTTGTAACAGGATGTTTTAACTGTAGATATTTGTATTACGCATGCGTGAATTTGGTATCACGACAACTCGCCCTGTTTACAAAGTTCGCCCTTGAAGTTACGAATTTGCAATCCTGCAGACAAGAAGATTTTATTTTTATATAAATAAAAGGATATATAAAGTGTTGTCTTTATTCATGGTTTTCCTTTGTCATGTGAATTAGATGCCCTTCGTAACATACATGTGAACCTCCCGGCGGGAGAACAAAACTCCCGTTTTCAGGGGTCTCCTCCCGTCCTCCCGTTTAGGAGAAAAAACTCCCGTGTATGAAATATTTCATGAATGAAAATTTTCAGACGCCATATTTAATCATTTCTTACTACTGCACGGGTGTAATTGACACCTGTGTTAAATTTTACCTGAACATCAAAGAAGATGTATAATTATATGGCTTCACTTGACAGCTTGGGTGCCAACCATACTGGTAATCAACGATGTTTACCTCCGGCTAACTGCCGTTGTGTTATCAAAACGATGTGTATTGGGAATATTGAAATACTTTTTTGTTACTTCCCTTTGTTTGAGCCTGTTTTCAGTTATTTTGCTTTTAAAAATGTAAATTGTAAAAAGACTATAAATGATTAACATTTTAATCAAATAATCATAAAATGATGTTAATTAAATGAATTTAAATGATTTTGGACAAATAAAGAAATTAAAATTTATAAATTAGTTTAGCAATCTAGACCTCCTTTCAAGGATTACATTGAAGTTAATATCAACATACAATATGTGCAAGGGCTGTAAACCGACCGTGCGAGGGCTGAAAGGCCAGTCAAGGTCGTTAAACACTTCCATATATAGGGCTGTAATGCTAGACAAGGTCGTAGTCAAATTTACTCCAAGTAAAATCTTAAAATTTAAATGTGTAAATGTTAGTTTATATCAGATTTTTAATTTATTGTGTAAGCTAAGAAATAGCAAAACATTTTACACGGTTTTTAAGTCTTTTTAAGCTTTCTACAAATATGACTTTCATAACGCTTAAAATCCATGCAATACTAGTGTTTTTTAGTGTATGTTATTTTTTTAATTAATTTACGATGTTGCAAATATACATGTGGAGCTTATTTCTTTCTTATTTGTCTAAACATTTACAAATGATAAGGAGATGGAGACATGAACAAAAATATATACAGATAAGATATATAAATATAATGATTCATTTGCAAGCAGTGAACAATCATTTGTCAAAAACAAAACAAAACAAGAAACAGATTCTTCTTATTATTTTATTTTATTCAAATAGAGAGGCAATAAGGGAACTATAAACATTACTATTTGATGGAAATTTGAAGAAAAAACACAATTTCTACATCATTTGGTTACATTTACGACAAAATTTATGTCGATAAAAAACATGATGTTTTGACCATTCAGTACTTAATAGATGCATAGTTCTTGGGGAAAAGTTTTATCAAATAATATGAATATAAATGACTTTTTTGTGCTCATTTTTTACAGTGGGTTGTGATGATCTTCCAGTTAGGTTACCCTCATTTGGAGTGTTGTTCCCAACCTGTTAAAGGTCCATCTATGTGCATTATTCAAAATTGGAAATTTCAACAAGCATCTAATATTTTCAATCTGGAAAATAAACCCTGGTCTGCTAGCTTCATGTATATTTTTTCTACCGATTTAATATATAACTAGAATCATGCAAACAGACTTAAGGAAAAGGCATGTAAGTTCATCATACAAATATGACACTTTTTCTAGACAATCCAGATCTTGCAAAATACGTCGCTAAAAATTGTAACCTTTAAAATTGTTGTTGTGCAGTAAAAACCCATATGGGAACTTTCAAAAGTTGGCGGGTATGTAACAAGTCTTACTATTTTTATGCTCCATTTATGGGCAATATGTTTTCTAGTCTGTCCGTTAGTCCTGCTTCTGGTTATAAAGTTTATGGTCGAGGTAGTTTTAGATGAAGTTGAAATCCAATCAACTTGAAACTTATTACACATGTGTTCCTCTTGATATGATCTTCTTAATTTTACTGCCAAATTAAAGATTTTACCTAATTTTCATAGTCAACTGAACATAGAAAGAGATTGTACAGATGGGAAATCCATGTACTTATGACCTTTTCTTGTTTGAAGAAAAAAATACATTTTAACAATAATGGAACAAAGCAGCCTGGGTAAGTGGGGCTGCTTTTATGGTAATTCAAGTTACTTTTTGTTCACCTTCTTCCACTTCAGAGCTATCAGCTCTTTGATTCTTAATTTTGATAAACATGCAGCAAAAAATGACGTTTTTTCATCAATTCATGAACATTTGATAAATATAAGTTATTTCTGAATAACAAAGTGCATATTTTTTTAAGATACTTATAAAATACAGAAATTAACGATTATTCAACAAAAAACAATTTGTATTTATCTTTTATAACAAAAAAGTTATGTCTCTCTTTTGAAAAAGAAATTCTGGCCACAAATCTGAATTTTGAGCAAATATACAAAATTTGACCTCATTTTACTCAAAAAGTAGCACATGAATGTATATTTTTTATTACATATTTGATTTAATCAGGTAAAAAATAGCATATATGCAAATTTTCATGAACTTGTAAATACAGGATCAAAACTGTATCGTATGCCCTTAACAATCTTATGTCTGTATAAAAAAAGGTGAATAATATAGTAATGAAAAAAAACTTGTTTCCTTGAGCAGCTTCATATCTGAATTACAAATGTATGTATTATTCCGTCTTTTTACCTCATTTTATTGGTTTTTTTTATGTCCAATTATTGCTATCTTATTTATCTGTTTGATATATAAATCCCACATTTCAAGTTCGTGAGAAAATATTTTGCTTTCAAATTAAGTGAACAAAATAAATGAGAATTTAAAGAAAATAAGTTGTAAACATTAATAAGACAACAATCAAGGAACACAACATAGAAGACTTCTTTTCTTGGGTAAAGTTTTCTGTCTTTATTTCAGGTTTTACACTTTGTTAGTGTTATCAACTTTGCTGTTTGGAAAACCACCCTTCAAGAATCTCATTGTGAATGGACTTGTCCTTGCTTCGTATGTATAACAATTGATCTCCTTTGTGAATTAACAGTTTTGAATTAGACATTTGGGAATATTAACCAAAAAGTCTTGTATGGATACTCCAAATCATTTTTTTTCTATTCTATTGAGTGTAGTAAATTTCATTGGTACTATTTTTTGTCAAAATCAGTTGGTTTCCAAATTAGTCTGAAACTTAACACTAGTAGAAATTTAATATATACCACGGGTGTGGCATTATACTCAAATAAACTTGCAACATAAAATAAGTTTTTATGAAGGTATAAGTTACTTTATGAACAGATAATTTTGATAAAGGGAATTTTGAGTCAATCAAGCTGAGTGATGTCTTCATTTTACTGTGAAAATAAAATGTGTGACTGTAGAATATATGTACATTAATTTTAGAGATGGACAGAAAATGAGTAAGAGAAAGAAGAATTATCCAGATCCATTGACTGTTGTAAATAAATATGGAGCTGATGCACTTAGGTAGGTGGTTAGATGTTCTCTCAGATAAAAATGGGGTCTTTATTATATTGATGATTATATATTGAATAATTTCAAAATATACATGAAAATCATTTTTAAAAGGACAAAAATTTTACGTTTATTTTCAGAGATTAAAAACCCATTTACTAATGAAAGAAATTATAAATTAAAGCATATGTCATTGACCTTAAAAAAGAAGAAAATTTGTTCACATCAATGATGAAAATGTTTTATTTTTATACAATTTGGAAAAAAGTTCAAGAGAAGATCAAGGCATGTAAGAAAAACTTTGCCCTGAAAAAACAACATGAACAAAATATGAAATATTATTATTCCAGAATGTATTTATGTAACTCACCAGCAGTCAGAGCTGATTCCCTAAGATTTAAGGAGGAAGGTGTGGAGAGAGTGCTAAAAGATGTATTCCTACCCTGGTACAATGCATACAGATTTTTTATGCAGAATGTTGAGCGACTGGAAAGGGTAGGATTGTAAACTTATTATTAATAACTGGCTCTTTTAAATTTAATTTTTCATATCAAATCAAACCGAAGCAGACAAATTTGAAAAGAAATTTATTGTATAATCTATCTTTGAAAATTGAAATTTAAACTTTTTCTGACTTATATGGAATTTGAAAATCAAGGCTAGAACCAATACAGGGATTCACAATTTTTCAACTACAACCTCAATAAAACAATCCTTATTGCCATTATGAAAAAAAATATTTATTTTATAGGAAGAGGGTATAAAATTTGTGTACAGTGACAGTAAAACCGACAAGCCCACAAATGTAATGGACAGATGGATTCTATCATTCACACAGAGTTTGCTGAAGTTTGTCAAGGAGGAAATGGGAGGTAAGTATGTAATTCCATCTCACAATCTCAATTATCTCCCTTTATAAAGTACTTCACTTCACCCCAAGCCTTTGGTGTTTGGACCACTCAAAAAAGTAGGGCGTCTGTTTAGCTGTGTAGGATGCTTAAATAAGCAGCCAACTTAAGTCAATGGAAAAATGCCATATATAAATAGAGAACCTTGCTCTTTGCACATTTAGTCCAATATACCTAATTTTCCAGTGACAGTCCAAATGTCCCATACCATCATCCCAAATGGTCTCTTTTATGACAAGACCCACCTATGGTATTGATTGTTAACTTGTTCTCATTCTGAATATGCATGAAATATTTGCCACTGGATGTTAAGTAACCAACAATCTTTGCACATTTAGAACCTTTACATCAACTTTTTGAGTAGCTTAATTTCTGTCTATATAAAATTTACCCTTATTTTCAAGTGGTAGTATAAATGTCAAGCCTATCAACTCTGTCAACCCCTATTACAGGACATAAAGCTGATTAAAAATAAAATAGTGTAAAAAGTTATCATCAAAATGTATTTTGGAATATTGATCTTTTTGTAATGAAAGCCAAGTTGTTTAATTGTGTTTATATGATTTCAGCCTACAGACTTTACACAGTGATGCCAAAATTGGTGAAGTTTGTAGATAACTTGACAAATTGGTATGTTAGAATGAACAGGAAAAGGTTAAAGGTTAGTATTTGAAGAAAATTTACAGAAAATAAAATAAAAAAAGAGTAAACATTATATCACACAACCATGTATTAGTAGTAAATTACTTACAAAGAAGATGATTTTTTATTGAAATGTTTTGTTTTATTTAGACCATCTTCATATTCTTACACTAAGCTGAATCTACTTAAGATGTAAATAATTTATAGCATAGGGAAAGGGCATTTTACAATCAACTATTATAATCCAGATATAAATTACTCATTTAAGCTTATTTTGTACTTTGATAGATAGAAAGTAAAGGCCTTGAGTGTTACATACTCTCAGAAACATTAGGCAACAGTCTATAATTGAATAGTCATTTTATGTGGGAGAAAGCATAGCTAACAATTGTTACATTGATGTAGAATGTAATATATTATTGTGTAATCTAATTTGTTATTTCAGGGAGATGGTGGAGCTGACGATTGTTACATTGCCTTGGAAACTTTGTTCAGTGTTTTGTTTTCAATGGTCAGAGTTATGGTAGGTTTATGTTTTTTTTATTGAGAGGTTAATTTTCCTATCTCGTGAAGTTCTGACTGTATTGTAACAATTTTAAGAAATGAATTTGCATGAAATAGTTTGCCTTTAGATATTAAGCTATAATAGGTTCTTCCATTATTTTGTAATGAAATATATGAGTATACTTATCTTTACAGAGTCCTTTGATCCCTTTCATCACAGAGCACATGTATCAGAACTTAAAACATTTGCTAGAGTCAGACTCTGCCAAGGATTCTAGAAGTGTTCATTTCTTGATGATCCCATCACCAAGGTAACTATAACATCTTTATTTCAGGTCAAATTTTGTATCTTTTTGGGGAAAGTTATGTTTTGTTTTGTATAAGGATTCAAAAATATATAAAATACTGATCCTGGTGGTAAGTAAGTAAATCTCTATCTTGTTCTCTTTGATAAATAAAAACTTCAAAAACAGACAACAAATTTTCATACACATTTCTAACTTATTTTCTGATGCCTAGATAGTTGTTTTACATGAAAAATAATATACATATTTTGTTCAATTTAGACAGTTACTATGTATTGTAAAGACATGCTTATTTATTTTTCAGGGAAGCTTTAATTGATGCAAAGATTGAGAGAGCTGTTTCTACCATGCAGTCAGTTATAGAACTTGGTAGAATTGTAAGGGAAAGGAAAACTTTACCTATCAAGGTATGTCTAGTTGCATGTAGTAATACACAATTAATTTTGATGCATACAAAGGTTGCAAGCCGAAAATATCTTTGATATAAATAGTTAATAATACCTTTGACATCACTCTTAGCTTTGTCATAGCAGGTCATTTCAATTGTATGGAGAAAGCCACAGTGCCTGGATTGAACCCCCATTAGTCTGTTTCAAAGATTTACAGACATGATTGTGTTGATTTCAGTATGAGTAAATGCTTGCAATGCTTGAAGGAAATTTATAAATTATATCATCTATATGTATTCTTAATTTTTCCCTTTACAGTACCCCCTGAAAGAGGCTGTAGCCATCAGTAGAGACCCATCTGTAGTGGAAGATGTGAAATCATTAGAAAGATATATTCTTGAGGTAAGATACTGTCCCTTCTGTACAACCCCTTCCTCCTTTAAATTTTTTCATGACTTCATTCCCTGTTTCATTTTCTACACTATTGTAAAATAGTGACCACAACATTTGTGATTATTCCAAGTCATTGGATAGTTATGTTTGTTTGTAAATACATTATCCTGGCTGCTCCCACTCATAGGGCTTAAACTTGAATGAAATATTCGTAGAACTGCAAGGATTGTAATGCTAAAGTGTGATGGTCTAAACACACTACATTTTCAATTCTTTTGTTGTTTTAGAAATCAATTTATGTGTTAGAAGCAGTTTCAGCTTGATCATCAGCTTCTTAATTACATATCTCTTTATAAGTGATAACATAGAAATTATGTCTGATACAAAGAATAACTTGTGTTTTAGGAACTAAATGTGAGGAAAGTCACAACAACAACAGACAAATCTAAATATGGTGCACATATGGAAGCTGATGTCGATTTTAAAGTATTGGGGGCAAGACTGAAAGGAGATGTTAAAAAAGTTGTTGCTGCTGTCAAGAAACTATCTAGTGGTCAATTGGAGGAATTCCAGCAGACAGGTACCATAGTGGTAGAAGGGTATACCCTAGAGGAGGAAGATCTAAAAATAGCCTACAAGTTTGATTCTACTGCAGATGTCACACCTGATCAGTATGAAGCTCATTCTGATAAAAAGGTAGGTATAAATGCACAAGTAAACTTATTGATATGAAGTAAGGAATAGGAATTAGGCAGACTTGACATTGTTTTATTTATTATTACCATCATATCACACTGCTATTGTATTGTTGTTAAACAATTTAAGACAGTTGTAGCCTTCATATTTTTTTGAAAGCCTACATTCCTAAATGATAATAAAATAATAAAAAATGTTGAACTTTTATTGGATTTTGGGATTTGTTCCTTATTAATTTTGACAGATTTTCAGACATGATGATTAGAGATTCAGTAACACTTTGTAATATGCATTGGTCCATAATTACTTAGTGAAAAAAACTATCAAGCCTTAAAGTTTAATGTGTGGTAGTATGTTACCAAAATTTGGCAAACTTTAAAAGGTTAAAACAATTACGGTATTTTGAAATGAGACAAGCAGATTTTTTCATCGACCACCAATAAAAAAAGATTTCCAGAAATCTAATGCTTGTGTGTAGAAAAGTTATAAGCCTGTACCTTTATTGATTTCTTTTATAACATAGGTGTTGGTACTAATGGATGTATCACCTGACCAAAGTATGTTGGACGAAGGAATTGCTAGAGAAGTTATTAATCGTGTCCAGAAACTTAGAAAGAAGGTATGAACCATTGTAAAAAAAAAAGAGTAATTGGTGTTTAAATTGTCAAGGCATTCAACTGGCTGACCCAGTAACCATGTTTATTATATTTTACAAGTATTCAGGAAACAACTGGCTCTCTTGTGAGAGCTAAAAGTTAAGGAACAAACATAATTCTTATCAGACAGAGAGTAACAGATGCACAAAGTATATAAAACACTTTGTAAATTACCAGACATTCTTCTTCTCAGCACTAGAAACTTGTGTCCATTTTTCCATCGTTAGAAATGTTTGCCAATTTAAGATTTCGAGATGCTTTTGTATTTGTTTAGAAGAATATGTTACTGCATATCAGTTATATCATATTATGTTTCAGGCGGGACTGGTTCCTTCAGATGACATTACTGTATTCTACCAGGCATCAGGTAACCTGAACAACATTATAACCACATTCTTAGATTACATCAAAACAGCTCTGAAGCAGCCGTTATCACCTTATCCTGTGGTTGGTAGTATGGAGAAAATCATTGATGAGTCTCAAAAGGTTTGTATTAACTCATGTTACATGGCATCTTATTGTGTTAAGTTTAGTCAAGTACTTCAACATTTGATAACATTACTGAAATCACTTCTTCACTATTGAACTTAACTTGCATGTGTTGATACATTTGTATTTTGTTAAAAACTTATATTCATGGTTCACCTGTACCAACCAAGCCCACAAAAATTGGTATCCAATGAATAATAATGAAATCCACAGTATTAAAAAAGATATGGTTTCATTAATAAATTGATCGGATTTCCTATGAAGAATGATGATCTTTTGGATGGCTGTTTATTGTCCAGTAGTGACAAATAATGAGTGTTCATACTTAACCATTCATTTAAGAATTGAATGCTTCTTTTTGTAAATTTATTGGGGTATAAAAGCGTTGACCCAAGTACATTTCTCCGCACTTCATTCTAAAAATATACGCACGGTCAACGCTTTTACAACCCTATAAAGTTACAAAAAGAAGCATTTAATACTTATAATTACATTTTTTAGCTAGGATCATGAAAACACGATTTTTATCCAGATTTATTTAATTCACCTGTGCACTTTATTGTGGGACCTCGTGTCATCTTGCATGATAAATGTTATTGTCTAATGCAATTGACATGTGATGTGCAGTTAACCAATCAGAATAACGTATTATAATGAAGCACACATCTAATGTAATTATATAGAAATAAAATTTTCTTTTTCAGGTGAAGACAGACATGTTAGATTTAACAATAGTAAAAGGACATGGTGGGAAAGACAGTGGACTGGTTACCTGTACATTAACACCTAGACTGGAACCTGCTCCTGTTAAGAATGGAGTAAAACCAGCTTGTAGTTATATCAATGTAGAACTTATTGGGTGTGGTCCTCAAGAAGGGGTATTTGGTAACCAAGGAACCATACTACTGGAGAATCCTAAAGGTTGTATGATCTCCAGTGTAGAGAAGCTCAAAGAACAGGTAATACAATGATGGCAATTACCTGTATACTGTTACCTTAGATTCAGAAATTATTGCAAGGTTTCTATTATTGCAAATAATGGAAATGGATGGGTATCACAATAATAAGAACTCGCATTATGATACCTGAAACATAGATCTGTATGCAGTTTTTTTTTCCTCCAAAATCACAAAAATTAAAATGCATTTTTGTCCATTCTTGAAAAATCACAATAATTAATTCATGCAATAATTTCTGAATTTGAGGTATTTGTTTATTATACTTGCATTACATCAATGAAATGCACTCATTATTAATAATGAATTGCTTTCCTACTGAAGGTCAGTGCTCCAGCACTCTGTCTTCATTCACCAATAAAAACTGACTGCCTTTAAATAGCACAATAGTGTTGAAAGTGTCATAAAAAGCCAATAACTCAATCATTGAATAAGATAACCCTGACTATACATAGGCATTTACAGAGGACAAGGCAATTAGAATGTGTTTCATCAATGAAGTCTTTTGGAAGTTAGTACAGAAAAGGAGAAATCTGAATGTAGAGCTGTAGATCAACTAATTATTTAAAAAAGACATGATAAGATAATTCTATATTTTATACAAGGTTATTTTTGTATAAACAATCAACATAAAATTGAAAAAAATGGGTGCTAGGTTTACATCTTCATGGGGTCTTAATTGACTACAATGTTAATGAAATAAAATTGTAGTTTACCATTAAGTTTTGGTCGCATCACCATAAAGTTTTTACACATGTTTAATATTTGCCTTTCATTTCAGAATTTTGACCCAAATTTTGCGTTTGCTGTTTGTGTAAAAAAATGATAGTGCAAGGGAACATGGTGTCCTTTTGATGCATATTCTTGTTTTCTTTTTCAGATGAAATTATTATTTGGATTAAGAGGAAGACGTGTAGACATTTTCACAGACAATTCATTAACAAAAGAACTTTCTGGTGCGGCAAAAGTGTCAAGTTTAAATGGACAGACTATTTATCTTGCTCCTTATACTGGTGCACTCACGGGACTTTGTGCTCCACCCTCAGTGTCTTCTCCATACTGCCATTTTGCAAATGTTAACGATAAACAAATGGGATGTGTGCTGTTGGAAAATCCAAGAGGTCAAAAATTTTCTGTTGAAGAAGTTTATAAACAGGTATGTTAAATAGGAGGATAACTTCACACAGATTTTTTGTCAATGACATTCATGCATTAAAGAAAGCTCCTCTCTCTTTTTATGATCCAAGGCTTTTTACTCACTTTTTTAGATTAATTGTGCTTATGTAGAACAACTTTTGAAAGATGATAACCATTGAATTCTATTGCAGTATTATCTTAATGTGTGATTTTAAAGAAGTTTGTAAGATGTAGAGGTTTTGTTTCCTCACAGAATCTGTTGTAATTCCTCTCTTCAATGAAACATTTTCTGAAGAATTAATATTTACAATATCATAAACATATCACTTTATGCAGAATAATTAGTTTTAAAGTCTTTATTGCAAGTATAGTAAATTGAGATGATTGTGATTTTAGATATGGTAAATTACTTATTATTTTCAATTTATCATCATATATTCCTTAAAATAGCTTCACTCAAATAATGTGAGAATAGAATACATGATTTTGTTTATGAAGACTATAATTATTTTTCTCTTTTGTAGGTGCAGAAATTGTACAATAAAGATGGAATAAAACTCAGCCAATCAGCAGATAAGAAGAAAACTCTGTCGTCTGCTTCAGTCAAAGATGTCTTTGAGCTTCATTCAACAACATTATATCTATCTTGATGAATGTTTGTGTTAGGACATTGTTGAATGGCACACAGAACTTATTTATAAAGCAACATTTAAAAATACATATAAATCCCAAAGTGTTAGTGTTTTGTTTGTCCGACATAATTGTGATTTTAATTTATTTAAATAATTCTTAGAAAAAAAACAAGTTTGAAATTCATCAATAACTAAAGATTTTTATCTGTAATGATTGCTTCTGTTCCTGTTGTATCAACTAGGATATTGCATTGAGACAAAGTTACTTCTTTTTACAGAATTCCGTTTTTATGAGTTATTATAATGATAATTTAAAGACATATACATTTTTAACAATCTCTTATATAAATTATTAACTAAAGATTTTACAGTTCATAAAAAGAGGAAACCCTTCTCTACTTAATCTGCTATCTTCATTTAAGTTTTAATTCCAGGGATTCTGTTCCAGTACGTTTCATGATTGGTTGAACATTCTGATGTTAATTAGGACTTAAATAACTACATTAGCAAATTTTTGAAATTTTATTTTTTTCTGAAATAGAAAGAGAAAACAATACACCTTATCGCCATTACTGGACATCACACATGTTCTCCTAAAATTGTGACATCATAATACTAAATATCTGATGCCACAATGGAAAAGTGATTGTTGTCTGAGGTTACAAAAAATTCAAGTGGGACATATTCTCAGGTCAGCTGGGAAAAGCGATAAGGTGTATAGGAAACTTCTAAGATAGTTTCTTAACATCTAATCCCATTTTACACACACCAGCTACATGATTACAGAAGGGATATTTTAGATAGGTTATCTACAGGAAATATCGCCTTTCCTGACCATAGGTATTTAGCGGGGCGAGGGATCAAAATAGAAAGGTGGTGGAATAGTTAATCTTAAAATCCTTCTTATGAAAAAGATCGGATAAATGCATAGAAACATGTCTTGTGATACGACTTAGCTCCATGATGAAACAGCCAGTAGCTTGAATCTCCCAGAGTATTTATAGTGTTTAGTGACAACCATATTTAATTGTGCACATACTTTCTGTGGTGCCAGGTCTTTCTCTTTTTACTTCTATTTGCAAAGAATGTTGAATTGTTAGTTTATTATTGTAGTGTGCTATTTCTTTAAAATAATAGATACTAAAATTAAGAATTTGTGTTCTGTTTTTTATTAGATTATTTATATGGAAAATTAATTATACAGATAAAGTGCTAATTTAATTTAATATATTTATGTTTATCATGTACTTGTTGAAAATACATATACTTTTACTTAAAAATGAACACTTATTTTAATGATATACTACAGTACGTAACACATCCATTAGATTGTCTTTACCAGTATAGTCATTACTAAAAATGTAAATACAAAGATCATTATAACTCACTATTTTATCGATTTCTTTTTAATTCACAATAATACCAAAATCGATAAGAAGTTAACTGTAATCGTTTCCTTTATACATAGTTTAATATAAAATGGAGATATAATTTTAATAAAATAATTTGAAACTTTTTTTTTTTTTTTAAACCCAAAACAAGAGGTTACTGATTTAAGTTGGTTTGAGATAATTCCATCCTTTAGTTGTTGTTTATGTTCATTTAGTAGCATTATATACCTAAAACCAGAGATTATATTTTTAAAACTGGGTTTCTATCCTTGTAATACTTATGATGAAAAGTTCATGAAAAATGCAAAAAAAACCTATGTGTGGACTACTGTATATGCTGCATTGTAATAAACTGCAATACATTAATATTTTCTAGATCATTCTACTGCTTGTTAGGGATGACATGAGGTTTATATACCCTTCAACATTTAGCTTGAGGGAGATAAAAATATTCATCTTTCAGGCTTAGTCAATTTTCTTTGGTAAATTAATAAGTTCCTGAACTACCATAATGCACCTGCCTTTGATCTTCTTATAGACTCCATTTAATAATAGCATGTGCTTCTTACACAAAAACTGCTAATGCTTTAACAGAGGTAGGAGAAAAAACAACAACATAATTTTGTTTTACATTCACCATCATGAAATGGTTGTCTTTTCTTTACTCATAATTGACATGTTTTGGCAGTAAAGGTACTTAACAATACCATAAATGTCATCTGATCTGTAGTATTGATAATTTTGTCCTGTTCCCCATTATGATATTTTGCCTCGAGTGATAATTCACATAGAGAGTAACGCATGACACTTAACCCTGTTTATGATCCCTACTGATGCACCCTTTTTCCCTCCTTTTTTGTGTTCATGCTATTCATGTTTTTAGTTTATCACCTCATTGTAAATCATCTGTCAGAACGGATTCGTTAGATTTGGGCGTGCTATATATTCATGTGATGAAGATAATCTTTCAATCAGTTAATTTGAGGTCCGGAGATGGCAAGTTCGTGACTGCCAGTGGTCCTATGTTGTATATGTTGAATTGTTTTTCAATTTTGGTTCGTTTTTAGCTCACCTGGCCCAAAGGGCCAAGTGAGCTTTTCTAATCACTTGCTGTCTGTCGTCGTCGATGTTAACTTTTACAAAAATCTTCTCCTCTGAAACTACTGGGCCAAATTAAACCAAACTTGGCCACACTCATCATTGGGGTATCTAGTCAACCCGCCAAACCAACCAAGATGGCTGCCATGGCTAAAAATAGAACATAGTGGTAAAATGCAGTTTTTGGCTTATAACTCAAAAACCAAAGCATATAGAGCAAATCTGACAGCGAAAAACTGTTTATCAGGTCAGGATGTATCTGCCAACCCCTTGTTGGGTTGCTGCCCCTGAATTGGTAATTTTAAGGAAATTTTGCTGTTTTTGGTTATTATCTTGAATATTTTTATAGATAGAGATAACTGTAAACAGCAATAATGTTCAGCAAAGTAAGATTTACAAATAAGTCAACATGACCAAAATGGTCAGTTGACCCCTTTAGGAGTTATTGCCCTTTAAAGTCAAATTTTAACAATTTTTCGTAAATTTTATAGATCTTTTACAAAAATCTTCTCTGATGAAACTGTTGGGCCAAATTAATCCAAACTTGGCCACAATCATCTTTGGGGTATCTTGTTTAAAAAATGTGTGGCGTGAACTGCCAAACCAACCAAGATGGCCGCCATGGCTAAAAATAGAACACATTGGCTAAAACACAGTTTTTGGCTTATAACTCAAAAACCAAAGCATAAAGAGCAAATCTGACAGGTTTAAATTGTTTGTCCAGTCAAGATCTATCTACCCTAAAATTTCAGATGAATCAGAGAACCCATTATTGGGTTGCTGCCCCTGAATTGGTAATTTTAAGGAAATTTTGCTGTTTTTGGTTATTATCTTAAGTATTATTATAGATAGAGATAAACTGTAAACAGCAATAATGTTCAGCAAAATAGATTTACAAATAAGTCAACATGACCAAAATGGTCAATTGACCCCCTAAGGAGTTATTGTCCTTTATAGTCAATTTTAAACAATTTTCATAAAATTTGTAATTTTTTACTAATATTTTCCACAGAAACTACTGGGCCAAGTTCATTATAGAAAGTGATAATTGTAAGCAGCAATAATGTTCAGTAAAGTAAGATGTACAAACACATCACCATCACCAAAACACAATTTTGCCATGAAACCATCTGCCTCCTTTGTTTAATATTCACATAGACCAAGGTGAGCGACACCGACTCTTTAGAGCCTCTAGTTTGGTTTTTGAGTTATGAGACGTCAATTTACACCAAACTAGTACAAATGTTTGCCTAGGACCCAGTCTTCGGGTGCAAAATCATACTGCTTCAAAGACCCATTGGTGGCCTTGGGTTGGGTTGTTGTCTGACACATTCCTCATTTTAGATCATTTTAAGGTTCCTTGATGAATGTTAAGATTTAGGACTTGGGTTTGTTTTTAAATATGTTAAGTATAAGGTCAATTATTTTGAGGGAATGGGACTTATAGCAAACATGTCAGTTTTCGTGATTATCTGACCATGACCCCATTTTCATGGTTCATTGGTTAAAATTACGTTTTCCCGTATTTATGCCAGTTCCTTGTATACTACAAACCGGCGTTTTGCATTTGCGCCGATTTTTGTTTTCATTTGCGTCGATTTTATTACAGGTAATTTACATGCAGGTAAATAGATATAAGAAGATGTGATATGAGTGTCAATGAGATAACTCTACATCCAAGTCATGTTATTTTTCATTTATCATTATAGACCTCTTCCATTTGCCACTTGTACAAATATAATGAATTGTCAATCACAACATGTATATAATTTTGTTCCCTGCTCATTACTGCTCATTACTGGGAGGTGGAAGAAGGCATACAAGATATATCTCCAAACTTTTTTCCTTGTTGACCGTATCCGTAGTTCTTTAGCATCTGTCTTTCGGACATCTGCCACATGGTTATGCTCGATCTGTGTTTTGACAATAGAATCCGTGGTAACTCTGGCTTTACACGATTTAAACATGGATGAAAAACAATTATACCCAGATTTTACCAAAGGCATAGCACAGTACATGTACAAGTTTTAACTTACCTGAAAATCTAATTAGGAGCAAATATAAAATCGGCGCAAATGAAAAAATGAAATCGGCGCAAATGAAAGAATGAAAATTTTCAAAATCGGCGCAAATGTCATACGCCCCTACAAACAATTGTCAACTATATTTGATGTATGGAATTTTGTTAGCTTTACATGTTGTTTTAACAGAATGAAAAAGTTTCGAAATGAAATAATGCTTTAATAGTTACTTAGGTTAGACATGCATGTCTTCTTTCTGATCCCTTTATGTTTTCAATGAAGAGAAATCATCCTTGAAATTATTTTTATGTCCTTTTATTGTTATTAAAACGAGATGAGGTGTATCAATTCATAACACATAAAACCAAATATATGTAACACATCAAAAAGACAGCAACGACACAAGAAAAAAAATCTAGAAATCGGCATACAATCTTCAATTTTAGACAGGTACACACTATATATATAGAATCATATTCAAAACAGTGTGGTCCTGGCCATTGATTGACGACCTAAATTATCCCATTGATCGGGACAGATTAGGTGAACGTTTGTCTGTAACGACCATTTTTCACTTCTTACTTATAGAATTTAAACTGCGGGGTCATTAAAGGTTCTTAACGCCTTTAATAATAAAATAATTCGAAAAATTATTCAGGAATAACCTTTATGTTTTGATTTATATTATTGATATAAATCAACACATCGTATCATTCCGTATTCGTTTTTCGAATTGCTTTATTTAGGTGTTGAGAACCTTTGCTGACCCCACATATTCAGTGTCTTTAACAAGTACATAGTGAGCAGTGATTGTTACCGACAAACGTTCACCTAATCTGTCCCAGTCAATGGGATAATGTAGGTCGTTAATCAATGGCCAGGACCACACTGTTTTGAATATGATTCTATATATGATAAGCTCTTAAAAAAAACTCTACTAAGTGAAAGAATAATAAATGTTATTTGCTGTTCCAAGTCGGAAACCTCACAGTGGCTGTCTTTGTTTTTATCTTATTGCCTTTTGAGGATGAAGTTCGTGATTGAAATGTCTTCTCTGGTGTGTATTATTGAATTCTGTGCCATTGGCTAATAGTTTGTTATTTTTCATATTCAAAGTTACTTTTCTTTTATGAATATGATTGATAATATTAAGTTAGTATTATTTAGAACCAGGGGAAGTGTCAAATATATTTTATTGGTTAAATGAGACAATAATTCGAACAGATTTTTTAAGGATGTCAGACATGAAAATTAATTTTTTAAATGAAGAATGTTTAATCAAAATAATTTTATTTCGTTAAATAAGTAGGGAATTATTATCCAGTATATAAGTAAACAAACTAAAGGTTGTAGCTGCAAACAAAAAATATGAAGAGTGACAGCAATTTAAGTTAATTAAGCCTACACAAGAAGTAATAATCACCGTTTATATAAAACATATATTGAAAGTAATGGTACATTATCCTCTCCAGTTTTCGAATGCCACGATTGTTATTAGATAATAGAGTCGTGTATCCCGTGTATGTAGGTTATTTTCAGTTAATTGTACTATGTTCTTGTTTGTACTTGTTAAATTGTACTTTTATTGTTAGATTTCTCAGGATGTACAATTTAAACACTTTGTCTCATTGACGGGGTACATCTCCTCTCCCCATCGTGTCATCTCGTTTAACTTGGGCTGTTAAAAATGTAAATATTCAACCTTACCACGTCCAGTCAGAACGGGGACGCTCACGACAATGTCTTGTGTATGGAAATGGCATAGTCCTCTGCACATTTCAGAACCGTTTCCCCCTAATGACGCGGTACCGGTCTTCAGAATTCAAGTAATAAATAATTGATTAAGGTGGTATGGGTGTCTTCCTCCATCTTGGATTGTAAAAAACATAGAACCAAAGGTCCACATGTCTATCAAATTAGCAAAATTTGATGCAGGAATGCAGATACTTCAAGTGAATTTTCATTGAAAAGAACCAATTTATAAGAATGTTACTTATAAAATATTTAATATTTTTTTGCAAATGTTGATTATTTTTAGTTAGGCATTTTAAGGGGAGGTATTTACTAACTCTAAAACAGTGCATTTTCTAAAGGATAAATTATGGAATTTTCCTATTTTGCATTTTAGCCAGAAAAAACGTAAGGTGACCCTATGTGACCCTATTTGTTCTTTTGATATTCTCAAAGCATTATCTGAAAGCTATCTTTTCCTTAAGTATTTAACAATTCTATCATTTTGTTAAGTTTTTAATCACAAAAAGATGTTTTTTCATGTATAATCCATACAAAATATGTCATTTTGTCACGTCCTGTAGTTTGAGAAAATTTGCGATGACCTACCATTTTTATTATATTTTCCAATATATATCAATAGATACTACGTTTTGGCAAAGTTTGAACAAATTCTATCATTTTTTATTTTAGACTCCCATACCACCTGATGCTAAAAATAATGAGATATTTGACAACGGACGTAACTTTCAGTGCACTAAAGACATTGGGTCCCAATGCATAAGGAGTAAATTTTATTCACCAAATTATGACTTCTGGAGGGCATATAACATATGTATGTATTATAATAAGAATCATTTGCATGATTTTGTTAGCTAAAATATCAGTCACTCAGTATACTAATGTACTAAAGAACTCGCTACAAGTCACATGTTGCTCTTATACATGGAATACATGTAAATTTACTTCACTGAATTGCGTATTTAGTTTGGGAATGTTATTATTATCTGGCCTCTGACCTCAATCCTGGTCATTCTTCTACGCATAATGTACAAACGTGTCCATGTCATTTGAATACGAATTGACATTTGCAATGACGAATGTTTTGTGTAACACGCTGTATTTCGACAGTTTTAGTTTATTAAGAGACAATAACTAAAACTACTTGTTTTCAATTCACGTCATTATTACTTTTTGTCTAGTCGTTTTTACATAAATTTTGATTGATGTTAGTTTGCTTGACTTCCAGTGGCAAATATAAGATGCAAGATATAGGTATGTATTGTAGAAACCGTAGCGAAGGCTTGAAATGTCGTTAGAATGTTAATTTGGATATAGGGACACTTTTCTATTTTTTAATATGCCGGCCAACTAATGACTTTTGAAAGAATTGAGATAGATGTTACAACATACTTAACAAAGGGTATCGGATTTAATATGCCCATTCCAACCCATGAACATACTTAGAGCTTGACCATTACCTCGTATATGTAAAACGTAAGATTAAAAAAAAAAGGTAAGTGAAATCCTTCTAGGGGTGAGGTTTTACGCCGTCATATCGTTACCCTATAGTTCCCCCTTCTTCGAGTATACTTTTTTTTAGATATCGCATCAGTTATTTCAATTTGTGGTGGTAAAGTAGTTTTAAGATATCTTTTAATTCAATATAATGTATTTCACGAATTTTTTTCTTTCTACGTAGGGAGTACAGGAAGTTTTTAAGTATTAAAATTTATCTCGTAAAAAATTCTTTCAAAACTACAATCTAACGCATCTGTCGGTTATAGGTAACATAGCTCAACGCTTCGACTAATAATCTCACATGCATTTGACTTTATATTTAACAGCTCAACGCTTCGACTACTCCTCTAACACAAACATGACAGAAAGTTAACAAATTACTTTCACCGAAATAACCTCTTATTACATGGTACAGTTTTCATCAGCAATTATGTTAAAAAATATATATTAATAATACATTAGATTCATCCAATCCGTACAATGTTTATATAAAAATAATTGGGAACAGTATATAAATATTCTATATATGAAGTTAAACAAGAAAAGTACAGAAAACTTCCAAGTTAGAAAAGTTTATTTCAATGTGGACAAAAATGTTTACATTTTTAGTTATTAGCCTAGCATTTTTCAATAACGTTTCACCTGCCGCTCAGCATGGTACAACTCGAAAAACTATTTACGGATGGATTCGTGGAAAGGTTACCTCTCGTGTTCCAGGTTTGAAAGTTGAGGAATACTTAGGGGTGCCTTATGCATTACCTCCTATTGGACACTTTCGTTTCAAGGTAAGAATTTTTGTTTTATACATTTTGGAAGCGTTTTCGAGTGAAAACAAAAAAAACGAAGTATCTGTTTGTCAAAATTCGATCTGTATCCAGTGAAACTATCTATTTATATTTTCGCTTGTTTTTATTTCAGAGACCTAAGGAACCAGTCATGTGGCACCCTATCGTATTAAAAACAACGAAACTGCCCCCTGCCTGCCCTACTGTTAATCTAGACTACATACAATTCCACAAACCGGGTTTCAAAAACTTCAACGAAGACTGCTTGTACATGAACATTTATAAACCTTTGGTATGTACTTAATACAATAACGCATTCATAATTTTCAAATAGATCTATATTTCAATATTTAAAATTATACCAAATAAATACAAAAATCTAAAAAAATATTCTTTTGAATGTGTTCACTTTCAACATAGGACTTACTATGTGTACATAAACAAACATTTGGTATATATAAAGTTTTTTCCTACACGGTACATTGAAGTATAAGCTATTTTTCAATTAAGAAACAATTGATGCAAGCTATACTTTATTGTAGTTTTAACATGGGTAGGCATTATATTCGTATTACTTTTGAACTACAATTCATTGGCGTGTCAGCAATTACGAAAAAAACCTCTTGTTAGAAAATATTGTTTGTTGTGGTGATTCACTCTATTCAACAATTTCAGTAATAGTTATACAATGAGGAATAGGTGTGTCTAGATAAGAAACCCCGACGGTAGTAGACCAGATGAGTTTTTTATCAACCCACGCCGTATCACAAAGTGTATAACTTACTTACATGCGATGCTACATCCTTTATTTGCCTACATTGAATATAAACATTAGCATCCTATTAAGAACAATTTATATGGTTATATATATTAATGGACTGAGTTTTCGGGATGTAGAAGCAGGGGTTTCCAGAAACCCCACTACTCGTCGAACTCAGTGGTCAAAATCCATCGTTATTGGTAATAGTCAATCTATTCAATTCACATTCTTTTCACCGATAGAAACTATGAAGAATATCAATAGAACTGGGGCATAAATTGTTATGAATAACAATGGACTGTGTTTTCGGGATATAGAAGCAGAAGTGAAACGCGTTTTCCTCTTGATGTGTTTAATGTAATGAATTTCTTTTGAATAGTTTCTATAGCACCTTCAATTTCATTTCAAATATTCCTTAACATACTTCAACGTTTTACATTGTCTGTAGACCCGGAGACGAAAGCTGCCAGTCTTATTTTTTATACACGGAGGTTCCAACGTTGATGGAATGGGTGCAATGTTTGACGGGGACATATTAGCGGCTCACGGACAAATAATTGTTGTGACATTTAATTACAGAGTTAGCGTACTGGGTACGTATGTATACAGTAATACTTCAATATGATAAGGTAGTGCGAAGATATGGACAATTTGTAAAAACTAGTATTACAAAAAACTTATTAGAAATCATCTACAGAACTTTCACCTTTAATCAAAAGTTAAACAATTGTAAGATGAAACTTATCGACTTAGGCAACCAAAACCCGTAAGCTACAATAAGAAGAAGAACCAGCAAAACCATGTGTAAAGGAGGAAAGTGAAAGAAAAAAAATACTGAACAGAAAAAAAAAACTAAACATTGTCACTGTTTTCTTTCTTATATGTACGTTGGTGATACCATTACAAGTTCTGTAAATATAACATAAGGAATTTCTATAGATTAAAAACTAATTTTCAGGATTTTACGCTAATGAAAGTCTTGGTATTAAGGGTAACAATGGACTAATGGATCAAGTCCTGGCAATGAAGTGGATTCAAAGGAACATTAGATATTTTGGTGGAGATCCATCCAGAGTTACGATACATGGACACAGTGCAGGGGCCGCTGATGTTGGTGCTCACTTAATTTCACCTCTGACTAAAGGTACTGTCATTTTCTTTCTTTAATCAATAACGGTTCTTCTATTTTTAACAAAGTACTAGTACACTTAGTATCGAGATTGATTTAAAAAATGATAGATTCTGATTAGATGTGATTGAAATATTCATTCAATTTTTCCAATAATTCATTTTGAAAATAAGATCATGTACAATGTATGATTCCTCTCCACCAGAAAACAAATGAAGTAGATTTTAAATACAATAGGCCACTGTACGGCCTTCAGCAATGAGCAAAACCCAATATCGAATAAAAGGCTATAAAATGTCTCGACATTAAAAAATTTAAACGCTTTAAATGAAAAACTTAAATGGCCTGATTTATTTACAAAACAATAAACGAAACACAAATGTGATATACACACGACAAACATCAGTCTAAATAAAGACGATATCATACACAGACTGAACGAATAAAATATGTTTGTAATTATGTAGACTTACAAAAATGAACTGACAATTACATGTATGACCTGTTTGAATCACATGAATTCATTATGCAGTGGAGGTATAAACAGTGTCATCCCTTCCCCTCTTTTTTTGCCAGGTTTGTTTAGAAATGCCATTATTCATAGTGGCTCCCCACTTGCACACTGGTTTATGTCAAAATGTGTGCGGTCTGGTAATACATTGGTCATTCCGAAAAAATGTAGACGAAGAACCACTTTATTCCAAAGTGAGGGGCTCACAGCAAAGATAAGAAAATTAGTGGAAGGTTCTCCAATTACTGATTTCTTCTCGTCGATATCACCTGATCAGGTAAATGTAATAAAGAATCATTTTGGTATCCTAACAAACAAAGCAAATTTGTGTCAAAATTGTTGTAATTTTAATCAGGTCTCAGTAATTGTTACAACATAATTTCATTTCAGTCAAAAGGTTTTGTGTTTAAAATTGAAATGGAATTTATTGTATGAAAAAGTTTTAAAAGTTTTTACCAAGAAATTTTCCTGCATGAACTAAATTGTGTGATTTTGGATAATTTAATGTCAGCTGGTGATGTAATTCAAGCATATTTAATTTTTCAATCAGAATTCGATAACATATCGACAAACATATTAATGTCTGTGTCATTTTGGTCTTTTGTGGATAGTTGTCTCATTGGCAATCATACCACATCTTCTTTTTTATATATACCAATGAAATATTTTATATGTATATGAGGTAAATAGTATCCTTTATCAACAAAGATCTTAAAAGGAAAATTTAGAAAAAAGAATGTACCATAAAAGGTTACTGGTACCTTAAAAACAAATGTCATACGACTAGCATCTCGAGGGGACAAACATAAGCCGTTTCCATTCTCAATTATATTAAGAATAATATTCCTTAAATATTAAAACTGTTTTAAATTTTGTTTCTTTGGGTCGTTTAATAGCTTATTATACGTCAAGGGGTTTGCTCAATGTTGAATGCTGCGTTATTTGGTCTTTTTGTGATTTTTTGTCTCGTATGCAATCTTACCATTTTTTTTAAATTTTCACTAAGCAATGCATGATGATAAAAATAATGTGCCTAATTGATATCGTCCTTTAATTTTTTTTATTTGTCACTTTCAAAGGATTTATATGAAAGTACGGTTATTGATGGAGATTTCATTACTGATAGTCCCAACAAATTGTTTACATGTGGACAGTTTCATGCACATTCAGTTTTGCTTTTAATGGCACGCGATGAAGGACTACAAGCCAACCCATCAGGTAAGATGTAAATTATTAAAAGCGTTATGTGAATATTGACTAGATAAATATGTGACGTAGTATCTATGATGAGTTAATTAATTAGATAGATATATGATGTAGTAATTTGGTGTATGACTCCGCTTAGTTATATAGAACCATTACATATTTTTGATGCGGAGGATGTTGCATTGACCCTTATATTGAGTTCACACGTAATTCGAAATAGTCTAATTCGCATTCGAAACGTTTAACGTCCTAACATCAATTCGAATTAGAATGCGCGTCAAATTCGCTTTACTGACCTAACGACGTTAACTTTCGGATTACCAAAAACGTATTTTTAATGCGAATTAGTTAATCATTCGAATTAGTCAATTCGAATTAATTTGAATTAGAAAAAAAGAGCGTCTGAACGCGATTAGCGAATTCGATTCGCATTCGATTCGAATGCAATTCGAATTAAAGGTGCGTGTGAACGAGGCATTAGTTAGATAGAATTATCTCGTAATATTGACGTTTGGGATGTTTTACTGACACTAATTTAGATATAATTGTGACGTTGTATTGATGTGTATGTTTCATTGACGCTAATTTAGATATAATTGTGACGTAGTATAGACGTGTATGTTTCATTGACGCTAATTTAGATATAATTGTGACGTTGTATTGTCGATGAATTTTACAGCGAGTGCCCTTTTAATTTCAGATATTTCCATATGTACTTCGTATCAGTCTAAGTAAAACAGATTATCTGAATTAATTTTTACACGAAATTTAAAAAAAAACATTGATCACTACGACATCATCAAATTCATGTCTTATTGGAAGTGTTTCCTGTCCTTGCGAAGGCAACAATGACCAAAGTCGACCCCCTTAAATATACTGCATAATTCATTAAAACTAGTTTCGTTACACACGATTGGAATGAAAATTATGCCGAATGAAGATATAGAAAAGGGAAGCCAAAGTTATAGATCACTGTTACTAACTTAAAAAAAATGTTTTCGGAATGGTATCCCACTATACATTGTAACCAGGTTACTAATAAGCAACAATAGATCAGGGTCATTTGTACCTCCAACTCAAGCATACTAGTATTTTGAAGTATTAAAATAAATTTTATTTTTTTCGCAATACATGTGCAGGTCGGAGAGAATCAGTTGCAATTTTGACATTTTACTTGTTTATTTCAGAAATTGAACGTTTTTATAAATATGAAACAATTGATCGCTTTATAGCTGATAACAAGGATTTGTTTCCGGAAAGAAAACGGAAATTTGAAGGTAATTAAAGTATAAATTGCGTTTCACTATGTTAGGACAAATTTTGATATATAAGCTGCAATATACCGGAACCCATGATTCAATAAATTACTTTTAAGGAACAATCCTCTATCAAAGAATCTATTCACGTGTTGAAACACACTCACAGTTATACCGTATCAACTGGGAGTTATTTGCTTCATAAGCCGGTATCTCTGTAATTTTGCTACACAGAAATGTAAAGTTCACAATTAGAAAACCGAAATCCTTCCTTTATGTCGCAAATTTGTCTTATTCATCGACCCTCATTGTTCATTTCTAAAAGTAAGTCAAGGTTTGTATATGTAGTATGATTTGTTTTATGTTTGTCGAAAAAAACACCAACATTATCAACAGATAGATTCATGAAGAAAAATAATAAATTATAAAAAAAACCATTATCAACAGCATTTTAATTATATAGTTATTCCCTTGGGAAATATCATCTTTATGGCAGAACATGAAGTAAAGGATAACGCTAGATTTCTTTTTATTCTTTCTGAGATGTTAGAAGTCTGCCTCATGTGAATAAAGTCAACAGAATATGATCACGGTTGGTAACAATAAGAAAGCCGATAGCTTGAGATATTGAAAAAATAAATGAATGTGATTTGTTTTGTTCAATTATTAATGCAAGTGAAATAGTTAAAATAGAAATTCGCCTTTAGCATCCAGTTGGTTCAGTTTTGTTCAAATGAACCTCTTAGCAAAAGTGGGTTGGACATGAACTAGGCGTGATCAGCTAGCAAAAGGAAAACATTGAAAGTGTAAACAATTTGTTTGACTGATAAGATTTACAAAAACTCATTCTTATACTAGTTCAAACGATCATTTACGTTTTAACCTATAATATGAAATCAACCAGACCTAGAAAAACCAATTGCATGAGATCGCTTTCTATTTAGATCCAAGTTTATGTTTATATCGGGTAATTTAACCCTCGGCAGGTCATCTGGATGTTTAATTAGTTGGCGTCTAGACTCAAATACACACGAAATGCTGATACACAATTTAGAGTTTATGCATCGTTAATTGTTTATTTTATACTTTTTTTTATCATTTGGATATACGTTTTAGTATGTTATAAATCGAATATGAGAATTTGAGTCGGTGTACATAAATTGGACAGCTAGTTCCCTTTAAAGTCTAGAATGGAGAATGCTAGTGTAAACGGCAGATACGTCAATACGGTTCAATAGTAGAGAGACTAAAAGTTTACACTCTAATGGATTTTAGGATACTTTATGTATCAATATCTCACTCACACCTTGCACAGAGTGGATAGTTTAACACCAGCCCAGTAGTCAACATTTCGGTGTTGACATGCATATCAATAATGTGGTCAGTTTTACAAAGGAGTAGGTTCAGTAAGACCCTTTTTTGGCCCCAAAATATAGCAGATTTACAAAATTGTTAAAATGTAATCTTTTAGCTATTTATTGGAAAGAAGAATGCTTCTGCTACACAAATATGGGCTGTTTTTGACAAGACAATGCACATATATCGGGTAATAACATCATTAAGTCATGCTAAATTACTGCAATCTTCATAATTTTAGCATTTTAGTTAAATTTTAGACAGTTTCCGTCTTAAATGAAAGTGGCCGCATTCGTGTTCATTCATAATATTGAAATGTAAGTTGTATTTGATGATAATACACAACATTATAAAGGTTGAAGATGAACACGGATGCGGCTACTTTCATTTTTGACAAAAAACATCTGAAAAGTGACGAGTTTTTGCATATATGATAGATTTTTCATATTTAAGCTTGAATTGGAGCGATTTTAATGACTTAATCAGTTGAAATCTTTCACATAAACTAATTGAGTCAATTGAAATAGACACTTAAGTGTTCAAAAAGTGTTCAAAATATTTCTTTAAATGAACTTGATCTTTGACTTACCGGACCTACTCCTTTCCTGTTTACAAAAAAATTGAATTTTTCGAAATCTAAGAATTTTCTTATCCCAGGCATAGATTACCTAAGCCGTATTTGGCACAACTTTTTTAGAAATTTTGACCTCAATGCTCTTCAACTTTGAAATTGTTTGGCTTTATTAATATGAGCGTCCCTGATGAGTCTTATGTAGACGAAACGCGCGTCTGGCGTACTAAATTAGAATCCTGGTACCTTTGATAACTATTAACAGTAGCCCTAAAGTGATTTGATTGCTGATAAAATTGATCTTAACAGCTTGGAAAGAGGTTTCATGGATCAACTACTGGTCTGTATCTGCATTTAAAGTGTGAAAAATAACAAAAATACCGAATTGCAAAGAAAATTCAAAACGAAAATTATATTCCTGACTTGATACAGGCATTTTCTTATTTAGAAAATGTTGAATTAAACTTGATTAAATAGATAGCTAAATATCCCGTTGTATGCCAGTCGCATAAGATTTTATTACAAAGACAACAATGTGAGAACAAAACAAACAGACACAATAGGTAAACACGTTAAAAATAGGGGTACATCAGTTAAAATTGTGTTACTAGTATATGGGTCATCTTGATCACTATTAAAACAAATATGTCAACAAAGAAAATCAAAATGGCTTATTAATAAGGCACAAATAAAAAAACGATAGGCAGGATACAAAAATGACCAAAGCACAATAACACAATGGTGGGATGTACAATAACTGAGCCAAGCAAAATGGACACCACCAAAATAGACAAAAAAGCAAAGGTTTATAATTTACAAAGACAAATAAAAGAACACTATAAACACGTAATTTAGATGACAAATATCGTCAGAACATATAATCTTTACATCATGACCATTATGTATTATTTGTGAAGCTGGAATATTTATCATAAAGCTTTTGTAAAAAAATAAAGAATAAAGAAGAGATGTTCTTTGAAATAACCCTAGTTCCACAACTTTCTGCTCAGATACTGGCGACGTTTTATTAAGTCTTAGTCGCTATTGCAAGCTCATGGATACTGAATTAGTTGAATGTATATGTAATTACTTTTGCGTTGTATATCTCTATAGTAAAACATTATTACAGTAATATAATAT
This sequence comes from Mytilus trossulus, assembly GCF_036588685.1. Classification (NCBI taxonomy): domain Eukaryota; kingdom Metazoa; phylum Mollusca; class Bivalvia; order Mytilida; family Mytilidae; genus Mytilus; species Mytilus trossulus. The sequence continues at coordinate 96,301,487 of NC_086373.1, forward strand.
GACAATATGATAATATGATATAACAATGATGTTATGATATGTCTTGATATTACAATGAAATTATAATATGACATATTACAAGGATATTATAATATGGCATTATATATATTATATATGAATAATATAATATGACATTTTAAAATAATATAATATAACAATAATGTAACATGACATGAAATTAAAATGATATTATGATATGACATGATATTACAATGATATTATGGTATGATATGGAACGCCATAGCTGTCTTATGTGTCTTTTTTATTGCTTTTCTATTATAAGATGGTGCTTTTCTATTATAAGATGGTGGTTTTCTATTATAAGATGATGGTTTTCTATTATAAGATGGTGCTTTTCTATTATAAGATGGTGCTTTTCTATTATAAGATGGTGCTTTTCTATTATAAGATGGTGCTTTTCTATTATAAGATGATGGTTTTCTATTATAAGATGGTGGTTTTCTATTATAAGATGGTGGTTTTCTATTATAAGGTGCTTTTCTATTATAAGGTGCTTTTCTATTATAAGGTGCTTTTTTATTATAAGGTGCTTTTCTATTATAAGGTGCTTTTCTATTATAAGGTGGTTTTCTATTATAAGGTGCTTTTCTATTATAAGGTGCTTTTCTATTATAAGGTGCTTTTTTATTATAAGGTGCTTTTCTATTATAAGGTGCTTTTCTATTATAAGGTGCTTTTCTATTATAAGGTGCTTTTTTATTATAAGGTGCTTTTCTATTATAAGGTGCTTTTTTATTAACCCCCAGGGGTATAAATGTGCATTTCATTAATAAATAAATAAATAAAATAAATTAATAAAAACTTTGAGCTCAAAATATCGACTTGAGTAAGTTCACCAGCACACTAGAAGACCTGATATATAAAATATTTATTACATGTATTTAATTAGATTACTATCTAATTTTGACACCTGTCGTAATCACTAATCAAGCAAATAATCATGTCATTTAAGTTTTCACACCTATTCTATATCTTTATTCTCAATAAACCATATTACATAGGTATAGAGAAGGCAAAAGAATTATGTACAATATTTACAACAAGACAGAACAAACAAAACAGTTGCTAATACAATATATGAAGTCCATTTCAGCCAGGAGCACATACACCTGTGTTAATAATCTTTATGAATTTACATAGTTTAATCAATTCTGATTTGTTTTTTGAAGACATAATCTGATTGTATTTGACAATATTTGCATTTTTTAAATAATAATTTGACATACAATGTTTCCTGTTTTCTTCAAAGTATTTACATTCTAATATATAATGCATTTCATCACCAATATCATTTTTATTACATAGAAGACAAATTCTATTGTTTCTAACTATATTGTTCCATCTACCCTGTTCAATAGGGAGCTTGTGATTTGTGGTCCTAAATCTACACAAATCAATAGACAATTTGTTCCCAAGAATTTCAAAATAACCTTCTTTTCCAAAAAAATCTTTAAAAAGTCTGTAATTTATTGCTTTTGGCGAGTTTTCAAGTAAAGAATGCCAGACTTGTACATACTGATCTTTAAGTCTAAGTTTGACGAATGAAACTAACCACTTACAATTTATAAAAGATTGCGTTTCCCATACATTTGGGATACCACATTCGTTCAGAATAGTCTTTATTCTGTTTAACCATGAAAAATTCACATTGTCATTAATAGACATGTGATAACACAATTTATATAAAATATATGATAGTTTTGTCTCTTTACCAGAGTTTAATTTCCCCCAAAATGAAACCAATCTAGTTTTTATGTCCAATTCTATAGGATATCTCCCAAGCTCCCCATAAATCATATAAGAGGGTGTAGATGTTTTCAGACTTAATAACAATTTACAAAATTTTAGATGTACCCTTTCAATCATGTCGTTATTGCCAATACCCCATACTTCACAACCATACAGTAGTATTGGCTTTACCATTTTATCAAATAAATCCAGCTGACTACATATAGAAAGATTATGTAGTCGACCTAGTCTTAACACTTCGTACAGAGCCTTGGTAGCTTTTTCTACATTAAACTGTTTTGTTTTATTGAAGTTGCCTGTTCTTGTGAGAACTATTCCTAAGTAGTTAAATTCATCAACAATATCCAGTTTTTTGCCATTAAATAAAAATTGAAAATCACATGATGGTCGTCTCCTTGAAAAAACCACGACCTTTGTTTTATCAACATTTACTTTAAGCTTCCATACATCTGTGTAATCTTGGAAACAATCTAAAAGTTTTTGGAGTTCAGTTTCTGATTCGGCCATCAAAACAGTATCATCAGCGTACAAAATGATAAAAAGTTTTAAAAAAATGTCAAGTTTTTCCTCAAGCTCTTTTGACACTGACTTTAGGCCCTCTAGGTTACAATTTTGCAAAAAAGAATCAAGATCATTTAAAAATAAAGAAAAAAGAAAAGGCGATAAATTTTCGCCTTGTCTAACACCGTTACTACATGGGAAGAAATCAGATAAGGCATTGTTATATGAAATACATGACTTTGTACCTTGATACATATTTACAATTACATTATACATACATCCATTCATATTGTTTAAAAGCATTTTGTACCACAGTGCATCTCGCCATATCGTGTCAAAAGCCTTTTCGAAATCGACGAATGCACAAAATAGTTTTTTCTTTTTTAGTTTTAAAATTTCAAACAATGTATGAATCACAAATAAATTATCGGTTGTTGAATAACCCTTCCTAAAACCACATTGGTTTTCGTTTAAAATCATGAATTCTTCAGAGAAAAGATTTAGTCTCTCGCATAAAATTGCGGTGAAAAGTTTCCCCATACAACTCAAAATGGTAATTGGTCTAAAATTTTTGGGGTCCAACTTGTTACCTTTATTTTTATAAACAGGCTTAATGTAACCAACTAGCCAACTGTCAGGTATAATACCAGTGCGAAATATAATGTTAAATAGTTTTTCGTAAAATTCAATGAATAAACTAGCTGTAGACTTGATATATTCATTTATAATACGATCATCCCCAAATGCTTTATCATTTTTCAGGTTTTTGATCCCCTTAAGAATTTCGTCTTTAGAAATTCTTCTGTTTAGATTTTCATTAAGCCTATCGACATCATTCGGGTTTAGAGTTGGAATATTTGTATTTTCTTCAATTTCTGGGGCGGCGTTCAGATTTTTGAAAAAATCGAATAATTTGTTGATAGGGATGTCAGGTTGGGCTCTCTTTTTTCTACTGTTAAGTAATTTCCAATACTCTTTTGAGTTATTGGATCTCAATGTGTTTATTTTTTTCGCCATTTTTTTTCTATGAGCAATAATTGCTTTATCTAAAGTTTTTTTGTATTGTTTCTCCGAAGATTTCATAATTTGACGATTTTCTTCAGAACTAATGTTCTTAAATTTTCTTTTGAGTTTACGATAATTTTGGCGAGCAAATTTACAATCACAATTAAACCATTCTTTATCCAATTTTACAGGCTTGTTTATATGTTTCTTTAAACCGCTAGTTTTGGTTACCCCAAATGTTGCCCTAGCAGAATTCAAAAATAAGTCACACATGTTATTAACAATCAGGTTCATTTCATTTTTGTCCATATTTGCTTCAACCTTATTAATATCTTCAATTAGGGCGTAAATCTCTTCTACATCTATCCCATTTTGAAAATCCACAATTTTATCATTTTCCCATTTTTTAATATTTTCTGGACGATTACATGTATCTGTTCCAGTAATTAAACACTGATTGTTTACAACATCTTGCTTAGTACTCGCCAAAGTTATATGTAATGGCGAATGAACATCAGAATATAAGGTGCAAAAATCAAGTACATGAAAATTAGTAAAATATTTTAACAACTCAACACTACTAATACAATAATCTACAATACTGCTATTTCTACATGTTAATTTACCATACTGTCTATCATCACCAATTCGACCATTTACAATAAATAAATTGTTTCCTTTACATAAATCTAACAATCGTTTCCCGTATCCATTTTTTACCTTGTCCAAAGACTTTCTTTTCTTTGGGATATCCAATTCTTCAAGCATATACACTTTATTTTCTATAAAATCTGTTAAATTATCGATATGTTTATCATTATGTATAATAACAAAATCGTCGTCGTCTGCTGTTCGTCCGTTGAAATCGCCAAGTAATGACACATATTTATAATTATTAGAAAAAATAATGTATTCATTTTCTAACTGACTGTAAGCATCTTGCGATGAGTAATTTGTGTATTCCGGAGGAATATATACTATGCCAAAAACAATGTCATCATCAATATCAAGTAACTCTGACGACACTTTGAACCAAAGAACAAATTGACTGTCAGTTGGTAAAAATTTAATCTTATTTGCTAGTTCTGATTTGTAACCTAAAGTTATACCACCTGACCTATTTCTTGACACTTTCTTTCTATTTTTCATTTTAAATTCATAACCTGGTAAATCAATAATATCTATATCGTCAGTTTTTGTTTCTACTAAACAAATTATATCGTTATTTTTCAATAATGTTTGAAATTCTGGATAGTTCAATCTTTTTTTAACCCCACAACAATTTAGGCACAAAATATTTAAATCATTTTTTATGTTTACAGTTTTTGTAGTCTTTAAAGTATCGTTACAGTTAAAAGTTACATTTATCAAATGTTGGTTATGTTCTCCTTGGCATTCCTATAGGTGAGTTGATTCACTACTTGGGCTTGACCCAAATCTTTGCCGTTTGTAAGGTCGACCGTTAGCATTTGCTGGAGTCATCATTACGTCCCTGAACCCTCCATTCGGTTGCCCTCTGTGCTGATCATCTATATTACTATGTTCTGTGAATGTGAACTGTTCTCCGTTTATGTATAGTTTGTCCCGCACTAATGACACCTGGTTCCCCTCTTGCCTCGCCTGTTTCATAATCGGATAAAGTTTTTTACGGCGAGTTTCAACCTCTGCGGGGAATTGTTCGTTTATACTGAATGGCTTTCCCTTGAGACGAAATGCTTTTCGGAGAACGCATTCGAAGTCTTGTCGATACAGAAAACGCGCTACAATTGGTTTAGCTCTATTCATCCCAATTTTCCCAAATCTATGGACGTTGCCAAATTCTATGTGGTGTTCAATTTGCAGCTCCTCGTAGATGAAGTTTCTCAATTTTGCTTGACAGTTTTCATCTTTATTGTATGCTAGGCCAGAAAATATTAAATTGTTTTTCATGGATCTGCACTGGAGGTCAAGTATGTTCAATTCCAGTTTTTGTACCTTTTCATTTTCCACCCGGAGTTTGCCGATTTCAGATTTTGTTGAGTTTTCCAGTTGGTTAAATTTCGACGAGAGATTTTGTATTTTTGCTTTGTATTCTTTATTTATGTTATTTACTTCGTCAAATACATTGCTTATGCCCTCAATGTTACTCTCCATTTCAGAATTCTTTAATTTAATGTCATGAACAGTTTTTTCCAGATCCCCAATTCTCGCTACTATAGATGTGATTATAGTTTTCAGTTCATCAATTTTATTTACACCTTTCTCTATTTTTAGCATTCTGTTATCCATTGTCGTGACGACTTGGAGGATCATGTTTAAGAGAACGTACGAATCATCTTCTTTTGATTGGTTAACTATTTTGCGACTTTCAGCGAGAAGTGCCGCCGTTTCTTTCAGTGACATCTCTTCACTTTATATATACTTAACACGTCAAACAAAAGGTTCAAAGGCTAACTAAAAAGTGTCACCTGAGACATCAAATACATTTAATTGAATTAACTTATATAATCACATGGCAATCAGAATCCAAACAAAGCGGCGTTTTACGTTTCCGCAAATTGGCATTACTTTTCCGAAAAAAAAAGATGACGTTTCCGGAAAAAAAAGTTTACGTTTCCGCAAATAAATATCTTACTTTTCCGGAAAAAAAGTAACTATTCCGCAAAAAATAATTATTACTTTTCCCCAAATAATTAAGGAATACCGTTGATCGAAAGCAAGGCCATAATAAAAAAATCAATATTATTTGGTTGGGCATGAAAAGACTCGGCACCATTCGTTGTTCTCTTTTAGTTGGGATCAGAAGATGATGCCCAAATGGTTGGTGGAAATGTCGAATCGCTATCTATATAAAATTCCAATATATAATCGGCAAATTTCAGCATTTATCGTCAGATGGAGAATCGGCTAATAATTCAACAAAGCATGCTTTAATCATGTCAGTTGGCAAGTAAGCCAAACCAAAGAAATGTGTTAGCCATTTACCAAAATCCAGAGTCAACTAGTTATATATAATATATTGAAGATATAAGATCAGAACCTTTTATTAATTAAAAAAATAAAATAAAATATTTATCTAATATAATTATATTCAAATATCTATAATTTACCAGGTAAATTTCCGGAAAAGTAATAAATACAAATTGCGGAAACGTATACTTTAAATTTGCGGAAACGTAGAATTCTAACTTTGAAAAATTAGCGGAAATGCAATACGCCCAAACAAAGATTACAGTGAATTGAACTTTTTATTAAAGAATGCCAAAACTGGCTCTCTCTTTTTTTTTTAAAGATAAAACTAGATAGCTGACATGGATTAAATTAAAGTGAGACCACCAATCTGCCGGTATCAAATCATTTGAAAAAACAACAACAATGTATTCCAATATGACCTTTAACATCGAAGAAGTAAACTTGCATTCAATCGTGTTCAGACACTTTACAATAGAAAATAAAGGACAGGCATCGAACACAAAGTTACTTTTGTATAATACTGCACTGTCACTAACTAGTCTGTCACTATATTTAAATTTAAAATTGAGGCAAAATATATTCACCATTCGGTGAGGGGTCTGGCGGTCGCTCAAGACCCCTAGAAGCCTTTGAAAAAAAATACGCAAAATCGTGCATCCCGAGAGCTTCTCGGACTCTTAGGAGGCACATTATTTGAGTGTCCTTTCCCTTGGAACCTCAGTCTCCAAAAACAACAAAACACCAGCCAGGTTAAAGACATCAGCCAAGTTGAAAACACCAGCCAAGTTAAAAAATACCTCAGTCAAAACAGAAAGGTTGTATAAACACCGAAATCTACTAAGATTGAGGTATGCTGATAATGGCAGTCAAGATCATCAGATACTATAAATTTATATTTTCGTATAATTTGTTTTTAAATCTCACAGATTCCTGAATTACTGGGACAATTATTGTCAAAGATATTAACACTTGTTGTCGACAAGTTGAATATATGTACAGTGTATAACGACGAGTGTGAATACCGTCCGGTCAACTTTATTTGCTCAAAAATATTTTTTTTTCACTTATTTTGTTTGATTTTCATAAAATATATTTTAATATCTTTAAGGTCTACAAATATTAAACCAATCTACCGAATAACAAAAAAGTTATGACTATTTATATCTCGTCCGGTAAACCGTGTTGTCACTATCCGGACAATCGTCTTGTCATTAGTCACTGTGGTTCCCCACACTCCCGGTTAATCACGGGAACCACCATCACATAATAAAAAAGCACCTTATAATAGAAAAGCACCTTATAATAGAAAAGCACCTTATAATAAAAAAGCACCTTATAATAGAAAAGCACCTTATAATAGAAAAGCACCTTATAATAGAAAACCACCTTATAATAGAAAACCACCTTATAATAGAAAAGCACCTTATAATAAAAAAGCACCTTATAATAGAAAAGCACCTTATAATAGAAAAGCACCTTATAATAGAAAACCACCATCTTATAATAGAAAACCACCATCTTATAATAGAAAACCATCATCTTATAATAGAAAAGCACCATCTTATAATAGAAAAGCACCATCTTATAATAGAAAACCACCATCTTATAATAGAAAAGCACCATCTTATAATAGAAAACCATCATCTTATAATAGAAAAGCACCATCTTATAATAGAAAACCATCATCTTATAATAGAAAAGCACCATCTTATAATAGAAAAGCACCATTATAATATGACATGCTATTACAATGATCATATGATATGACATGAAACTACACGGATATTGTAATATGACATGACATTACACGGATATTATTATGTGATAGATATTACAATGATATTATAAATTGTGATCACAATAGATTTGCATCCTCTCAGTAAGAACGAACTGATTGGACATAACACAATACTTGACTATTTTGGTGTAAAGAGGCAATAATAAACAATTTATTGTTAGTCATGTATTATTTTAATTTTATTTTTTGGGTACAATTTGGAAATTAGTATGGCGTTCATTTTCACTGAACTAGTATATATTTGTTTAGGGGCCAGCTGAAAGACGCCTCCGGGTGCGGGAATTTCTCGCTACATTGAAGACCTGCTGGTGACCTTCTGCTGTTGTTTTTTCTATGGTCGGGTTGTTGTCTCTCTGCCATATTCCCCATTTCCATTCTCAATTTTATTCAATCAAAAACTTAATGAGTATGTCCCAAAACATTCGGGTCATCACTTATAATATCTGGTATGTTAGAATGTGTGATCAATCATTCATTTTAAACCAAAATGCCTTCGTTTAATACCTATTTTTGAAGTAAAGGGTAAAGTTTGGGTTTTACTGTTGACATGGTAGCCGTTCGAAAATGATGCTCTTACTTTGCTTGACAATAGATACATCTGTCTCCATGTGATTCGTTAAGTTGGCGTAATAATGATAAAAAATAATAAAAATAAAATAATAATACGATAACATTCAATTTAGAATAGTTACTTTCGCTGAAAAAAACAGGTCAAATTGATTGTAGTTGTAGTTACTTTGAATATTTTAACAATAAAAAGTTAGAAAATATATGCCTTTTCCCATGAAATCTGCATCTTGTATTGCATTTGCATCTCATCGATTTGAGAAGAAATCCATACTAATAATAAAGTTCTTTCTAATAACGTTTAGTTTTTAGTTTAGTTGTTCGATTTCGTCATAGTACGATAGATCTGAGCGTCACTAATGAGTCTTATGTAGACAAAACGCGCGTCTGACCTTTGATAACTATGTATACTACTACACAGAGCAATTGTTAATTATTTGTTTAATTGTGAAGTAATTCAAAAATTAAAATATTTTGAATAGAAAGGAGAAAAGTAAAATTGCAACTAAACATTGAGAACAATTAAGGTCTGTATATGTAAATGAGTAATACAAATGATTTATACACTTCTATGATTTTGTAGAAGACATTTTGAGAGTTAACAGGGAATGGATAAAGAACAATATTTCCACGTTTCCTAACGTGAGTACGACAAGAAACAATACATGTTAGTCTAATAATGCTAGTTATGCAAAGGTTATCGCTTATTTTTCTTCTAAACTTACTACATCATTCAATCTTAAACTGATGTTGTCTTATTAATTCAGACAGGTGATCTTTTTAACTATTATAATACAATGTGATTCCATAGCCTGTAATAATGGCAACCCAGACGTGTTTTGTTTTTGGCGAAATAATGTATTTTTTTTTCGAAAGAAAGTATTCACAACTCTTCTTTCAGTGCATGGCATAAAATAAAAAAAAAACAAGACAAAGAAGAAGAAAAAAATAAAAATGATAGAAAAACAAATATGGACTATCATATGAAAATTACCCAATATGAAAGTTTTTGGTGTTTCATTATCACTGAGATATTGATGTCACCGTGGAGGATGTTTAATACGAAATTTTGCAAGATCATACAATGGAAATCGATTTTTAATTAATTCAGGCAGGATAATTTATTTACTTTGTTAAAAAAAGGAGTAATAGTTCATGAGTTTTTTTTATGTTCACAACCAGTTCCTATCAAAGATTTGATATTTCCATTAAAAAACTTTCTTTAAAAACCGAAATAACAAATACAATCACCGAAGAGGTTTCTATTTTAGAGGACAATTTTTTCTCTTAATTATTAAAAGAGTGTTATTTGTACTCGCTAGATTTCAGTTAGGACACCTGATGATGATTTAGAAAATAACTGAGAAAAAGGTTGATCAATAAAAGGTTTTAGTTTGATGATTGGAAAATATATAAACACTTTAATCGGTTTCTTTCCTTCTTAAATTCAATTGAAAAATATGGAGACATGCTATGATTCCCAATGAGACAATAATGTTTGTATTTTATCTGTGAATGGAAATTACAAAAAAAAAAAAGAAATGCTTATGCTTCAATTCTTAAAAAATGCCAACTATGTCTCAGATGCATATCCTTGTAGATTTATAATACATTGTTAAGTTTTGCCTTCAGGAAAATAGGATATCTAGTCTGAGTGTTCTTACATTTAGAGCCACAAAAAAATGAAATATATTGTTCCAAGAAATGTCTTGTTATTTAAGCAACAAACACATGTCGTTAGGAAGATGTACTGATTTGTTTCACGTGATTATTTATAGGAATATAGGAAAATCAAGTTAAAAAATACAACACAGGTACACCTATATATATATATATATAATAGTGCAAATTAAAAAAAAAAGAATGTATTAAAAATAACAAAGCTCCAGGTACAGATAAAATTTTAAATGAATATTTGAAATATTCAACTCCATTGTTAATTTCTATATACTGTGAGCTTTTTAATTTAGTGTTAGATACTGGTATTATTCCAGAAAGCTGGACCAGTGGAATTATAAAACCTGTTTTTAAAAACAAGGGTAACCCGTCTGACCCTGATAATTTCAGGGCAATCACACTTATCAGTTGCCTAGGGAAGTTATTTACGTCTGTTATAAATTCTAGATTAAATATTTTTGCTAACGAGTTGAGTCTCATCTCCGAAAACCAAGCTGGTTTCAGGAAAGGATATTCAACAGTTGACAACATTTTTGTATTGCATACTCTAATTGAGTTATATTTTTCGTTTGGCAAGAAGCTTTATTGTACTTTCGTCGACTTTCGGAAGGCGTTCGACACTGTCTGGCGATCGGGGCTATGGACAAAATTACAAAATTGTGAGATTAAAGGTAAATGTTTTAAGGTTATCTTTAACATGTACCATGATATTAAATCTTGCGTTCAGTATAATGGTGACCAGTCTGAATTTTTCCCTTGTCTTACTGGTGTAAGGCAGGGGGAAAATTTATCACCGTTTCTTTTTTCTATATTTCTTAATGATCTAGAAAGTTATTTCAGCCAGTTAGACGGTGAACCTCTTAATATTATTAAAGAGAAGCTCGAAAGTGAATTGCACATTTTTTATAAATTATTTGTTATTTTATATGCAGATGACACTGTCATTCTGTCTGAAAGTATGGAAGGTATGCAAAGAGCTCTAGACATTTTTCAATCATATTGTGATATATGGAAACTACAGGTTAATGTTAATAAAACTAAAGTTATGATTTTTTGTAAAAGAAAAACGAGACAGAATTTTATTTTTACTTTGCAAGATTGTAACCTTGAAATTGTTGATACATATTCATACCTAGGTGTTATTTTCAAATATAATGGAACGTTTATTAACACAAGGAAAAAACTTGTTGAGCAAGCACAAAAAGCGTTATATTGCATTTACAAACTATTTCGTAATGAATCAATACCTATAGATATACAATTAAAAATGTTTGATTCTATGATTGAACCAATTTTATTGTACGGTTCAGAAGTGTGGGGTTTTGAAAACCTTAAAATTATTGAACAAATCCACTTGAAATTCTGTAAGAGAATTTTGAAAGTTCGAAATTCAACTGCATCATTTATGGTTTATGGAGAACTTGGGAGGTATCCACTCGAAATTCGGGTCAAATTGAGGATGATTTCTTTTTGGAGTAAATTAGTATTAAATGAAAATAAACTAAGCAGTACCTTATACAAGTTAATGCTATGTTTAAAAAACAACCATGGTGTGAATTTCAAGTGGATAAACCACATAGAATCTATATTTAATGAGCTAGGCATGAGCTTTATTTTTTTAAACCAGTTTGCTGTATACGAAAAGGCTTTAGTAAAACAAATTTTGTGTGACCAGTTCATACAAAAATGGTATAGTGATTTAAACACCACATCACGTGGACAATTTTATTCCATGTTCAAAAAGAGTTTTGAAAAAGAAAGATACCTTATTAATTTACCAGAGTCATCTAGAATTTGGATTTCAAAATTTAGAACTGCAAACTTACGATTGCCTATAGAAACTGGTAGATGGTACAATATACCAAAATCAGAAAGAAAATGTAATTTATGCAAAGAGAATATTGGTGATGAGTATCATGTATTATTTATTTGTAAAAATGCAGAGATAGTAGATTTGAGAAACAGATATTTACCACAGTATTATAGAAATAATCCAAACATTGTAAAAATGGAAGGTCTCTTGTCACTTTGCAATATTGAATTATATAAGAAATTGTCAATGTTTATCAGAAAACTGTCTTCTCTTCTTTAAATTTTGTCTGTATTAATTTGTTAATCATTTGTTCATTTCTGTCATATTTAATGTATATATGTTATCAATAATGACCTCTTGTAACACATTGTAAATGTGTCTGAGTGTTTTCCTAATAAATCTTGAAAAATCTTGAAATCTTAAATATATAACTTCACACGTTTTTAGAAGAAATTAATCATGTCAGATACAGAAATAAATCAAACAATGTTTAAGTTTGTCAGTGTGTTCTTATTATCTTAGGTTGCATAATTCTTATTTCTATTTCATTTCGGGCTTTGGTGGTGTGTTATCTCATTGGCTGTCATGTTTGTATTTTGGTATTCAAAATTTTCCCAATTTTTAACAATTTTGTTTTAGTATCTACACATGAATGCAGACCTTGGATTTTTTGCTCCAATGGTAAAGCTAGCAGATAGAATTTCGGAAAAATTAAAGAAAGTTTTCATGCTCAGTTTTCAGTATATCTCAGAACATAAACCAGGACCACACTGGACAGGTATTATATATTGTTATTAATTGACAAATAGAAAAAAAATATATATTAAAAAAATGACGTATTTAAGTGAAATCGCACAAAATACTAGAATCATATGCATTATCATCTATTCTGGATAGTCATAAAATCCAGGGTGCATAAAACGTTCTCTTTTTTTTGAATGTTTAAGCAATTATCTGGTTATATTTATTACACACATATATTCCTACAAGGAAGTTGATACACCCTGGGAACAAAATAATTCCAATACAATAAAACATGTACTTTATCTCAGATTATACATAACTTGTCATAATGAGATAGTAATAACATATCAGCATATACAACAGTTGTTGGGTGACGTTTAGAAACAGAAGACGCACATATCTAACTTGTTTCTTACCGAAGAAATCTTTTCGTCTAGATTCATAATGTAACTGCAATTTCATTTATAATAAGGGCAAACACGCCTTCCCTTGAAATCAATTAGTCATTATGGTAGAAAAATCTAAACAACAAATTCGCATCGAATTAAAACAGCTTTAAATGTTATTTATCTGAAAACTTTTTGTGTGGGGAGTAATTGCTAAAATGTTCTGACATCATAATACTAACATAGTGTGTGTGTCTTTATCAATTCAAACGATTCAATAATTATATATTTTGTTTATTCATCACAAGGAGTACAGCATGGTTGGGATTTGTTTTATGTATTTGGAGTGCCTACAATTGGACACCCGAACTTCTCGTATACACGACGGGATGCAAGGGTGTCTAGGGACACGATGCAACTTATCAGTGAATATGTTCGAAAAGGGTATGTTACATGTTAGCGCAATACCATAAAGCGATCACAGTTTAATGTATTTTGTATTTTTGTTTCTTGTTATACAAGATAATTTGTGACTGTTTGGCACTGTAAGCGCACTAATTCCTGTTTTCTGAAAAATATTACAGCCACTGGAGTAACATATTTCTTCGTTTTTGTTTGTTACATATAACTTTTTTTGAAGTTCAAGGTAATCATTATTATAAAAGGAAGAATGCTAGGACCATTTTCATTTCCAACCAAAGAAATATGACGTATTCCTGATTTAACCAATCTTGAAACAGAAAATGAGAGCCCAAGGAGAAAATAATAAGAGTACTTGATTGCACCAAACACGACTAAATGAATATCAAGCGAAAAACATTAATCTTTCCACTTTTTTCATTTTTCAAAAGTGTTCAGGAACATAACTGATACCACATAATTTTATCGAGAAAACAAACACAAAACGAGAAAAGAAATGAAAAAATATCTTAACTGCATTCAAAATAAATGATAAAATATGATATTTTTTTTTTACAGTTTTACCAACTCAGATGGGATGAAAATGGAAATTTACAATTCATCTAGTAAATCATATAACAAACTGGATTATGTTGACGGGAAGACTATTGTGACAAATAATTTTAATTTCAGGAAACCAAGAATAGACTTTTGGTACAAGTATCTGTTTGCCTATGATAATTATAAATGTTCTAGAAATAACATTAGACATGGATAAATTTTTTTCTGATTCAAATAGGCAATGTCTTTTAAACATAACGAATTTATATTTGCTATTAGAAGACGACTGAATTAATAAAATATATTAACCAAACATTTGTCATACTTTCAGTATTTTCCTGTATACTTCACTAGTCTTGAAAGTCATTATCTTGTTATTTTACCCTTTTTCGGTCCCATGTATTTGATTAAACAGGTTGTAATATGAGAAATTCAGTAGATGTGGTATATATCCCGATGAAACACTACTTATCAAAGGATAATAAAAAAACCTGGAAGATATTTAAGGAAGAATCAAACTCATAAAGCGAAATAATACCTCTCAAAAAACGACAAAAAGACAAATAACAATACACTATACTTAACATAGAAAACCAAAGACCGAGAAAAACTAATACCACTGTGGCTGATTCAGGTACCCCTGCAGAGTAAGTATATCCTGCTCCACTTGGGACAACCGTCGGGTTTTTCACTAAATTTCGTTGATTTTATAATCTAGGAAATGTGGACGGGATTGTGGTCTGAATAAATATCCGGCGTCATCTATGAAACAGATATATTTGATATTTAATAACAAACAAGATTGCTAGGATCATTTTTCATTTCCCACCAAAGAAATATGACGCATTCCTGATACCAAAAACTATAAGCAATTTCCCACCAAAGAAATATGACGTATTCCTGATACCAAAAACTATAAGCAGCAACAATGTATCGAGTAAATCCCGATAGATAATCCATGATCTAGAACATCGTATAAAAAATTGGAGATATTTTCTTCCTATGCAGGAATAGAAGCATGGGTAAATATCCGAAAACCACCTACTAGTATTTGTCACAAGTAATGTCCGTCAAGCTAAAAAAAAAAAATATGAAGACACATGATTTTACAAGAATGATTATCCGTTAAACGATTTTTCAATATTTCAAAACAATTTTAAGAAAGGATGTATTTCCGTTTAATGTTTATATCGAAATAATGTCCACTTTACATTGCATAATCATTGTAATTGTAAGTTGAATTCAATGTCAAACTAACAAATTCGTTTTAGATCGTTTCTTGTAATTACTGAATAATAGTATTATGACTCAATAGATATAGGAAGATGTGGTGTGAGTGCCAATGAGACAACTCTCCATCCAAGTAACAATTTAAAAAGTAAACCATTATAGGTTAAAGTACGGCCCTCAACACGGAGCCTTGGCTCACACCGAACAACAAGCTATAAAGGGCCCCAAAATTATACTAGTGTAAAACCATTCAAACGGGATAACCAACGGTCTTATATATATTTCAACTATTTATTTTACATAGTAATTTGGTTTTCCATTTCATTTGGGTATTTGATGCAATATAAAGTATGGGCTCCACAATTTAACCGAATAATTAAATATACAGCAAATTTGGAGAATAAGAGTGCTAATTTATATATCAATATACTAAATAAATAAATGATTGGGAATATGTTAAAGTAATAAAAAGTCAAGAGAATTTCAGAACGCAATTTGGTTCCGAACAATATCTATCACGCTTTGTGCATGCAGACTCCACGCGGCCTTCACGTGATTTTACTATTTTTAGAATAATTGCATAGTAACCAAATGCACTTGATTCAACCTTTACTAATTATGCAACATTTTTGACCTGGTCGTGATTAATGTCCTATAATAAGAACCCATGCAGCTTTCACCTGATTCTCTATTTATAGAAAAATGTCCGAGTAACCTGTCCATATGAACTTGATTGATTCTTATCATGTTATTTATATGGAGCGCCTAAATAAATATCTCATTAACAGAATTTATAGTGTCAGAACTTATATTAATTTATTTATGGCATCTTAAACTGTAAATGCATACTATACGCTTTTATACCCCAATATAAAAAATAATGGCTAATAGGGTGGTAAAGTATAAAGAAATTTTAACAAAATAATTAAACAAAAATAAAGAATACAGACCAATGACATCATAATGGGAAGAATACAGAAATTCGCAACTTCCATTGAAACACTCTTTAGGCAACAGTTGCTATTAGCTCATTGGTGAAGGTCGAAAATGCTTCATTTTACATATTTTTTAAAGCAACTTCTAAATATAATGCATTTGGTTTCGCTCATTGTTGAAGCCCGTAAATGCTTCACTTTTCATATTTTTTCAGCAAATTCTAACTAAATATAATGCATTTGATTTTCTCATTGTTGAAGGCCGTAAATGGTTCACTTTTCAAATTTTGCTGTGTCCATATCAACGGCAGCCATTTTGACCTTTTTCAAAAGAGATGTCAAAAACATTTCACTTAAGTCTAATATTCTGTCAGAACATGCTACTTTTACGTTGTTCCCCCAAAGGTTTCACTTTTTTTGCTGCATGCAAACTCCAAGCAGCCTTCACTTGATTTTCAGAATTTAGAGATTGAAAAATCCCGATGTATCCGAGTATTTAAGAACAATCCCGAAACAACAGAATGAACTTTCGTCAGGCTTTATTACATATCAATATACTAAATATATAAATGATTGGGAATATGTTAAAGTAATAAAAAGTCAAGAGAATTTCAGAACGCAATTTGGTTCCGAACAATATCTATCACGCTTTGTGCATGCAGACTCCACGCGGCCTTCACGTGATTTTACTATTTTTAGAATAATTGCATAGTAACCAAATGCACTTGATTCAACCTTTACTAATTATGCAACATTTTTGACCTGGTCGTGATTAATGTCCTATAATAAGAACCCATGCAGCTTTCACCTGATTCTCTATTTATAGAAAAATGTCCGAGTAACCTGTCCATATGAACTTGATTGATTCTTATCATGTTATTTATATGGAGCGCCTAAATAAATATCTCATTAACAGAATTTATAGTGTCAGAACTTATATTAATTTATTTATGGCATCTTAAACTGTAAATGCATACTATACGCTTTTATACCCCAATATAAAAAATAATGGCTAATAGGGTGGTAAAGTATAAAGAAATTTTAACAAAATAATTAAACAAAAATAAAGAATACAGACCAATGACATCATAATGGGAAGAATACAGAAATTCGCAACTTCCATTGAAACACTCTTTAGGCAACAGTTGCTATTAGCTCATTGGTGAAGGTCGAAAATGCTTCATTTTACATATTTTTTAAAGCAACTTCTAAATATAATGCATTTGGTTTCGCTCATTGTTGAAGCCCGTAAATGCTTCACTTTTCATATTTTTTCAGCAAATTCTAACTAAATATAATGCATTTGATTTTCTCATTGTTGAAGGCCGTAAATGGTTCACTTTTCAAATTTTGCTGTGTCCATATCAACGGCAGCCATTTTGACCTTTTTCAAAAGAGATGTCAAAAACATTTCACTTAAGTCTAATATTCTGTCAGAACATGCTACTTTTACGTTGTTCCCCCAAAGGTTTCACTTTTTTTGCTGCATGCAAACTCCAAGCAGCCTTCACTTGATTTTCAGAATTTAGAGATTGAAAAATCCCGATGTATCCGAGTATTTAAGAACAATCCCGAAACAACAGAATGAACTTTCGTCAGGCTTTATTACATATCAATATACTAAATATATAAATGATTGGGAATATGTTAAAGTAATAAAAAGTCAAGAGAATTTCAGAACGCAATTTGGTTCCGAACAATATCTATCACGCTTTGTGCATGCAGACTCCACGCGGCCTTCACGTGATTTTACTATTTTTAGAATAATTGCATAGTAACCAAATGCACTTGATTCAACCTTTACTAATTATGCAACATTTTTGACCTGGTCGTGATTAATGTCCTATAATAAGAACCCATGCAGCTTTCACCTGATTCTCTATTTATAGAAAAATGTCCGAGTAACCTGTCCATATGAACTTGATTGATTCTTATCATGTTATTTATATGGAGCGCCTAAATAAATATCTCATTAACAGAATTTATAGTGTCAGAACTTATATTAATTTATTTATGGCATCTTAAACTGTAAATGCATACTATACGCTTTTATACCCCACTATAAAAAATAATGGCTAATAGGGTGGTAAAGTATAAAGAAATTTTAACAAAATAATTAAACAAAAATAAAGAATACAGACCAATGACATCATAATGGGAAGAATACAGAAATTCGCAACTTCCATTGAAACACTCTTTAGGCAACAGTTGCTATTAGCTCATTGGTGAAGGTCGAAAATGCTTCATTTTACATATTTTTTAAAGCAACTTCTAAATATAATGCATTTGGTTTCGCTCATTGTTGAAGCCCGTAAATGCTTCACTTTTCATATTTTTTCAGCAAATTCTAACTAAATATAATGCATTTGATTTTCTCATTGTTGAAGGCCGTAAATGGTTCACTTTTCAAATTTTGCTGTGTCCATATCAACGGCAGCCATTTTGACCTTTTTCAAAAGAGATGTCAAAAACATTTCACTTAAGTCTAATATTCTGTCAGAACATGCTACTTTTACGTTGTTCCCCCAAAGGTTTCACTTTTTTTGCTGCATGCAAACTCCAAGCAGCCTTCACTTGATTTTCAGAATTTAGAGATTGAAAAATCCCGATGTATCCGAGTATTTAAGAACAATCCCGAAACAACAGAATGAACTTTCGTCAGGCTTTATTATATATCAATATACTAAATATATAAATGATTGGGAATATGTTAAAGTAATAAAAAGTCAAGAGAATTTCAGAACGCAATTTGGTTCCGAACAATATCTATCACGCTTTGTGCATGCAGACTCCACGCGGCCTTCACGTGATTTTACTATTTTTAGAATAATTGCATAGTAACCAAATGCACTTGATTCAACCTTTACTAATTATGCAACATTTTTGACCTGGTCGTGATTAATGTCCTATAATAAGAACCCATGCAGCTTTCACCTGATTCTCTATTTATAGAAAAATGTCCGAGTAACCTGTCCATATGAACTTGATTGATTCTTATCATGTTATTTATATGGAGCGCCTAAATAAATATCTCATTAACAGAATTTATAGTGTCAGAACTTATATTAATTTATTTATGGCATCTTAAACTGTAAATGCATACTATACGCTTTTATACCCCACTATAAAAAATAATGGCTAATAGGGTGGTAAAGTATAAAGAAATTTTAACAAAATAATTAAACAAAAATAAAGAATACAGACCAATGACATCATAATGGGAAGAATACAGAAATTCGCAACTTCCATTGAAACACTCTTTAGGCAACAGTTGCTATTAGCTCATTGGTGAAGGTCGAAAATGCTTCATTTTACATATTTTTTAAAGCAACTTCTAAATATAATGCATTTGGTTTCGCTCATTGTTGAAGCCCGTAAATGCTTCACTTTTCATATTTTTTCAGCAAATTCTAACTAAATATAATGCATTTGATTTTCTCATTGTTGAAGGCCGTAAATGGTTCACTTTTCAAATTTTGCTGTGTCCATATCAACGGCAGCCATTTTGACCTTTTTCAAAAGAGATGTCAAAAACATTTCACTTAAGTCTAATATTCTGTCAGAACATGCTACTTTTACGTTGTTCCCCCAAAGGTTTCACTTTTTTTGCTGCATGCAAACTCCAAGCAGCCTTCACTTGATTTTCAGAATTTAGAGATTGAAAAATCCCGATGTATCCGAGTATTTAAGAACAATCCCGAAACAACAGAATGAACTTTCGTCAGGCTTTATTATATATCAATATACTAAATATATAAATGATTGGGAATATGTTAAAGTAATAAAAAGTCAAGAGAATTTCAGAACGCAATTTGGTTCCGAACAATATCTATCACGCTTTGTGCATGCAGACTCCACGCGGCCTTCACGTGATTTTACTATTTTTAGAATAATTGCATAGTAACCAAATGCACTTGATTCAACCTTTACTAATTATGCAACATTTTTGACCTGGTCGTGATTAATGTCCTATAATAAGAACCCATGCAGCTTTCACCTGATTCTCTATTTATAGAAAAATGTCCGAGTAACCTGTCCATATGAACTTGATTGATTCTTATCATGTTATTTATATGGAGCGCCTAAATAAATATCTCATTAACAGAATTTATAGTGTCAGAACTTATATTAATTTATTTATGGCATCTTAAACTGTAAATGCATACTATACGCTTTTATACCCCAATATAAAAAATAATGGCTAATAGGGTGGTAAAGTATAAAGAAATTTTAACAAAATAATTAAACAAAAATAAAGAATACAGACCAATGACATCATAATGGGAAGAATACAGAAATTCGCAACTTCCATTGAAACACTCTTTAGGCAACAGTTGCTATTAGCTCATTGGTGAAGGTCGAAAATGCTTCATTTTACATATTTTTTAAAGCAACTTCTAAATATAATGCATTTGGTTTCGCTCATTGTTGAAGCCCGTAAATGCTTCACTTTTCATATTTTTTCAGCAAATTCTAACTAAATATAATGCATTTGATTTTCTCATTGTTGAAGGCCGTAAATGGTTCACTTTTCAAATTTTGCTGTGTCCATATCAACGGCAGCCATTTTGACCTTTTTCAAAAGAGATGTCAAAAACATTTCACTTAAGTCTAATATTCTGTCAGAACATGCTACTTTTACGTTGTTCCCCCAAAGGTTTCACTTTTTTTGCTGCATGCAAACTCCAAGCAGCCTTCACTTGATTTTCAGAATTTAGAGATTGAAAAATCCCGATGTATCCGAGTATTTAAGAACAATCCCGAAACAACAGAATGAACTTTCGTCAGGCTTTATTATATATCAATATACTAAATATATAAATGATTGGGAATATGTTAAAGTAATAAAAAGTCAAGAGAATTTCAGAACGCAATTTGGTTCCGAACAATATCTATCACGCTTTGTGCATGCAGACTCCACGCGGCCTTCACGTGATTTTACTATTTTTAGAATAATTGCATAGTAACCAAATGCACTTGATTCAACCTTTACTAATTATGCAACATTTTTGACCTGGTCGTGATTAATGTCCTATAATAAGAACCCATGCAGCTTTCACCTGATTCTCTATTTATAGAAAAATGTCCGAGTAACCTGTCCATATGAACTTGATTGATTCTTATCATGTTATTTATATGGAGCGCCTAAATAAATATCTCATTAACAGAATTTATAGTGTCAGAACTTATATTAATTTATTTATGGCATCTTAAACTGTAAATGCATACTATACGCTTTTATACCCCAATATAAAAAATAATGGCTAATAGGGTGGTAAAGTATAAAGAAATTTTAACAAAATAATTAAACAAAAATAAAGAATACAGACCAATGACATCATAATGGGAAGAATACAGAAATTCGCAACTTCCATTGAAACACTCTTTAGGCAACAGTTGCTATTAGCTCATTGGTGAAGGTCGAAAATGCTTCATTTTACATATTTTTTAAAGCAACTTCTAAATATAATGCATTTGGTTTCGCTCATTGTTGAAGCCCGTAAATGCTTCACTTTTCATATTTTTTCAGCAAATTCTAACTAAATATAATGCATTTGATTTTCTCATTGTTGAAGGCCGTAAATGGTTCACTTTTCAAATTTTGCTGTGTCCATATCAACGGCAGCCATTTTGACCTTTTTCAAAAGAGATGTCAAAAACATTTCACTTAAGTCTAATATTCTGTCAGAACATGCTACTTTTACGTTGTTCCCCCAAAGGTTTCACTTTTTTTGCTGCATGCAAACTCCAAGCAGCCTTCACTTGATTTTCAGAATTTAGAGATTGAAAAATCCCGATGTATCCGAGTATTTAAGAACAATCCCGAAACAACAGAATGAACTTTCGTCAGGCTTTATTATATATCAATATACTAAATATATAAATGATTGGGAATATGTTAAAGTAATAAAAAGTCAAGAGAATTTCAGAACGCAATTTGGTTCCGAACAATATCTATCACGCTTTGTGCATGCAGACTCCACGCGGCCTTCACGTGATTTTACTATTTTTAGAATAATTGCATAGTAACCAAATGCACTTGATTCAACCTTTACTAATTATGCAACATTTTTGACCTGGTCGTGATTAATGTCCTATAATAAGAACCCATGCAGCTTTCACCTGATTCTCTATTTATAGAAAAATGTCCGAGTAACCTGTCCATATGAACTTGATTGATTCTTATCATGTTATTTATATGGAGCGCCTAAATAAATATCTCATTAACAGAATTTATAGTGTCAGAACTTATATTAATTTATTTATGGCATCTTAAACTGTAAATGCATACTATACGCTTTTATACCCCAATATAAAAAATAATGGCTAATAGGGTGGTAAAGTATAAAGAAATTTTAACAAAATAATTAAACAAAAATAAAGAATACAGACCAATGACATCATAATGGGAAGAATACAGAAATTCGCAACTTCCATTGAAACACTCTTTAGGCAACAGTTGCTATTAGCTCATTGGTGAAGGTCGAAAATGCTTCATTTTACATATTTTTTAAAGCAACTTCTAAATATAATGCATTTGGTTTCGCTCATTGTTGAAGCCCGTAAATGCTTCACTTTTCATATTTTTTCAGCAAATTCTAACTAAATATAATGCATTTGATTTTCTCATTGTTGAAGGCCGTAAATGGTTCACTTTTCAAATTTTGCTGTGTCCATATCAACGGCAGCCATTTTGACCTTTTTCAAAAGAGATGTCAAAAACATTTCACTTAAGTCTAATATTCTGTCAGAACATGCTACTTTTACGTTGTTCCCCCAAAGGTTTCACTTTTTTTGCTGCATGCAAACTCCAAGCAGCCTTCACTTGATTTTCAGAATTTAGAGATTGAAAAATCCCGATGTATCCGAGTATTTAAGAACAATCCCGAAACAACAGAATGAACTTTCGTCAGGCTTTATTATATATCAATATACTAAATATATAAATGATTGGGAATATGTTAAAGTAATAAAAAGTCAAGAGAATTTCAGAACGCAATTTGGTTCCGAACAATATCTATCACGCTTTGTGCATGCAGACTCCACGCGGCCTTCACGTGATTTTACTATTTTTAGAATAATTGCATAGTAACCAAATGCACTTGATTCAACCTTTACTAATTATGCAACATTTTTGACCTGGTCGTGATTAATGTCCTATAATAAGAACCCATGCAGCTTTCACCTGATTCTCTATTTATAGAAAAATGTCCGAGTAACCTGTCCATATGAACTTGATTGATTCTTATCATGTTATTTATATGGAGCGCCTAAATAAATATCTCATTAACAGAATTTATAGTGTCAGAACTTATATTAATTTATTTATGGCATCTTAAACTGTAAATGCATACTATACGCTTTTATACCCCAATATAAAAAATAATGGCTAATAGGGTGGTAAAGTATAAAGAAATTTTAACAAAATAATTAAACAAAAATAAAGAATACAGACCAATGACATCATAATGGGAAGAATACAGAAATTCGCAACTTCCATTGAAACACTCTTTAGGCAACAGTTGCTATTAGCTCATTGGTGAAGGTCGAAAATGCTTCATTTTACATATTTTTTAAAGCAACTTCTAAATATAATGCATTTGGTTTCGCTCATTGTTGAAGCCCGTAAATGCTTCACTTTTCATATTTTTTCAGCAAATTCTAACTAAATATAATGCATTTGATTTTCTCATTGTTGAAGGCCGTAAATGGTTCACTTTTCAAATTTTGCTGTGTCCATATCAACGGCAGCCATTTTGACCTTTTTCAAAAGAGATGTCAAAAACATTTCACTTAAGTCTAATATTCTGTCAGAACATGCTACTTTTACGTTGTTCCCCCAAAGGTTTCACTTTTTTTGCTGCATGCAAACTCCAAGCAGCCTTCACTTGATTTTCAGAATTTAGAGATTGAAAAATCCCGATGTATCCGAGTATTTAAGAACAATCCCGAAACAACAGAATGAACTTTCGTCAGGCTTTATTATATATCAATATACTAAATATATAAATGATTGGGAATATGTTAAAGTAATAAAAAGTCAAGAGAATTTCAGAACGCAATTTGGTTCCGAACAATATCTATCACGCTTTGTGCATGCAGACTCCACGCGGCCTTCACGTGATTTTACTATTTTTAGAATAATTGCATAGTAACCAAATGCACTTGATTCAACCTTTACTAATTATGCAACATTTTTGACCTGGTCGTGATTAATGTCCTATAATAAGAACCCATGCAGCTTTCACCTGATTCTCTATTTATAGAAAAATGTCCGAGTAACCTGTCCATATGAACTTGATTGATTCTTATCATGTTATTTATATGGAGCGCCTAAATAAATATCTCATTAACAGAATTTATAGTGTCAGAACTTATATTAATTTATTTATGGCATCTTAAACTGTAAATGCATACTATACGCTTTTATACCCCAATATAAAAAATAATGGCTAATAGGGTGGTAAAGTATAAAGAAATTTTAACAAAATAATTAAACAAAAATAAAGAATACAGACCAATGACATCATAATGGGAAGAATACAGAAATTCGCAACTTCCATTGAAACACTCTTTAGGCAACAGTTGCTATTAGCTCATTGGTGAAGGTCGAAAATGCTTCATTTTACATATTTTTTAAAGCAACTTCTAAATATAATGCATTTGGTTTCGCTCATTGTTGAAGCCCGTAAATGCTTCACTTTTCATATTTTTTCAGCAAATTCTAACTAAATATAATGCATTTGATTTTCTCATTGTTGAAGGCCGTAAATGGTTCACTTTTCAAATTTTGCTGTGTCCATATCAACGGCAGCCATTTTGACCTTTTTCAAAAGAGATGTCAAAAACATTTCACTTAAGTCTAATATTCTGTCAGAACATGCTACTTTTACGTTGTTCCCCCAAAGGTTTCACTTTTTTTGCTGCATGCAAACTCCAAGCAGCCTTCACTTGATTTTCAGAATTTAGAGATTGAAAAATCCCGATGTATCCGAGTATTTAAGAACAATCCCGAAACAACAGAATGAACTTTCGTCAGGCTTTATTATATATCAATATACTAAATATATAAATGATTGGGAATATGTTAAAGTAATAAAAAGTCAAGAGAATTTCAGAACGCAATTTGGTTCCGAACAATATCTATCACGCTTTGTGCATGCAGACTCCACGCGGCCTTCACGTGATTTTACTATTTTTAGAATAATTGCATAGTAACCAAATGCACTTGATTCAACCTTTACTAATTATGCAACATTTTTGACCTGGTCGTGATTAATGTCCTATAATAAGAACCCATGCAGCTTTCACCTGATTCTCTATTTATAGAAAAATGTCCGAGTAACCTGTCCATATGAACTTGATTGATTCTTATCATGTTATTTATATGGAGCGCCTAAATAAATATCTCATTAACAGAATTTATAGTGTCAGAACTTATATTAATTTATTTATGGCATCTTAAACTGTAAATGCATACTATACGCTTTTATACCCCAATATAAAAAATAATGGCTAATAGGGTGGTAAAGTATAAAGAAATTTTAACAAAATAATTAAACAAAAATAAAGAATACAGACCAATGACATCATAATGGGAAGAATACAGAAATTCGCAACTTCCATTGAAACACTCTTTAGGCAACAGTTGCTATTAGCTCATTGGTGAAGGTCGAAAATGCTTCATTTTACATATTTTTTAAAGCAACTTCTAAATATAATGCATTTGGTTTCGCTCATTGTTGAAGCCCGTAAATGCATCACTTTTCATATTTTTTCAGCAAATTCTAACTAAATATAATGCATTTGATTTTCTCATTGTTGAAGGCCGTAAATGGTTCACTTTTCAAATTTTGCTGTGTCCATATCAACGGCAGCCATTTTGACCTTTTTCAAAAGAGATGTCAAAAACATTTCACTTAAGTCTAATATTCTGTCAGAACATGCTACTTTTACGTTGTTCCCCCAAAGGTTTCACTTTTTTTGCTGCATGCAAACTCCAAGCAGCCTTCACTTGATTTTCAGAATTTAGAGATTGAAAAATCCCGATGTATCCGAGTATTTAAGAACAATCCCGAAACAACAGAATGAACTTTCGTCAGGCTTTATTATATATCAATATACTAAATATATAAATGATTGGGAATATGTTAAAGTAATAAAAAGTCAAGAGAATTTCAGAACGCAATTTGGTTCCGAACAATATCTATCACGCTTTGTGCATGCAGACTCCACGCGGCCTTCACGTGATTTTACTATTTTTAGAATAATTGCATAGTAACCAAATGCACTTGATTCAACCTTTACTAATTATGCAACATTTTTGACCTGGTCGTGATTAATGTCCTATAATAAGAACCCATGCAGCTTTCACCTGATTCTCTATTTATAGAAAAATGTCCATGTAACCTGTCCATATGAACTTGATTGATTCTTATCATGTTATTTATATGGAGCGCCTAAATAAATATCTCATTAACAGAATTTATAGTGTCAGAACTTATATTAATTTATTTATGGCATCTTAAACTGTAAATGCATACTATACGCTTTTATACCCCAATATAAAAAATAATGGCTAATAGGGTGGTAAAGTATAAAGAAATTTTAACAAAATAATTAAACAAAAATAAAGAATACAGACCAATGACATCATAATGGGAAGAATACAGAAATTCGCAACTTCCATTGAAACACTCTTTAGGCAACAGTTGCTATTAGCTCATTGGTGAAGGTCGAAAATGCTTCATTTTACATATTTTTTAAAGCAACTTCTAAATATAATGCATTTGGTTTCGCTCATTGTTGAAGCCCGTAAATGCTTCACTTTTCATATTTTTTCAGCAAATTCTAACTAAATATAATGCATTTGATTTTCTCATTGTTGAAGGCCGTAAATGGTTCACTTTTCAAATTTTGCTGTGTCCATATCAACGGCAGCCATTTTGACCTTTTTCAAAAGAGATGTCAAAAACATTTCACTTAAGTCTAATATTCTGTCAGAACATGCTACTTTTACGTTGTTCCCCCAAAGGTTTCACTTTTTTTGCTGCATGCAAACTCCAAGCAGCCTTCACTTGATTTTCAGAATTTAGAGATTGAAAAATCCCGATGTATCCGAGTATTTAAGAACAATCCCGAAACAACAGAATGAACTTTCGTCAGGCTTTATTATATATCAATATACTAAATATATAAATGATTGGGAATATGTTAAAGTAATAAAAAGTCAAGAGAATTTCAGAACGCAATTTGGTTCCGAACAATATCTATCACGCTTTGTGCATGCAGACTCCACGCGGCCTTCACGTGATTTTACTATTTTTAGAATAATTGCATAGTAACCAAATGCACTTGATTCAACCTTTACTAATTATGCAACATTTTTGACCTGGTCGTGATTAATGTCCTATAATAAGAACCCATGCAGCTTTCACCTGATTCTCTATTTATAGAAAAATGTCCGAGTAACCTGTCCATATGAACTTGATTGATTCTTATCATGTTATTTATATGGAGCGCCTAAATAAATATCTCATTAACAGAATTTATAGTGTCAGAACTTATATTAATTTATTTATGGCATCTTAAACTGTAAATGCATACTATACGCTTTTATACCCCAATATAAAAAATAATGGCTAATAGGGTGGTAAAGTATAAAGAAATTTTAACAAAATAATTAAACAAAAATAAAGAATACAGACCAATGACATCATAATGGGAAGAATACAGAAATTCGCAACTTCCATTGAAACACTCTTTAGGCAACAGTTGCTATTAGCTCATTGGTGAAGGTCGAAAATGCTTCATTTTACATATTTTTTAAAGCAACTTCTAAATATAATGCATTTGGTTTCGCTCATTGTTGAAGCCCGTAAATGCTTCACTTTTCATATTTTTTCAGCAAATTCTAACTAAATATAATGCATTTGATTTTCTCATTGTTGAAGGCCGTAAATGGTTCACTTTTCAAATTTTGCTGTGTCCATATCAACGGCAGCCATTTTGACCTTTTTCAAAAGAGATGTCAAAAACATTTCACTTAAGTCTAATATTCTGTCAGAACATGCTACTTTTACGTTGTTCCCCCAAAGGTTTCACTTTTTTTGCTGCATGCAAACTCCAAGCAGCCTTCACTTGATTTTCAGAATTTAGAGATTGAAAAATCCCGATGTATCCGAGTATTTAAGAACAATCCCGAAACAACAGAATGAACTTTCGTCAGGCTTTATTATATATCAATATACTAAATATATAAATGATTGGGAATATGTTAAAGTAATAAAAAGTCAAGAGAATTTCAGAACGCAATTTGGTTCCGAACAATATCTATCACGCTTTGTGCATGCAGACTCCACGCGGCCTTCACGTGATTTTACTATTTTTAGAATAATTGCATAGTAACCAAATGCACTTGATTCAACCTTTACTAATTATGCAACATTTTTGACCTGGTCGTGATTAATGTCCTATAATAAGAACCCATGCAGCTTTCACCTGATTCTCTATTTATAGAAAAATGTCCATGTAACCTGTCCATATGAACTTGATTGATTCTTATCATGTTATTTATATGGAGCGCCTAAATAAATATCTCATTAACAGAATTTATAGTGTCAGAACTTATATTAATTTATTTATGGCATCTTAAACTGTAAATGCATACTATACGCTTTTATACCCCAATATAAAAAATAATGGCTAATAGGGTGGTAAAGTATAAAGAAATTTTAACAAAATAATTAAACAAAAATAAAGAATACAGACCAATGACATCATAATGGGAAGAATACAGAAATTCGCAACTTCCATTGAAACACTCTTTAGGCAACAGTTGCTATTAGCTCATTGGTGAAGGTCGAAAATGCTTCATTTTACATATTTTTTAAAGCAACTTCTAAATATAATGCATTTGGTTTCGCTCATTGTTGAAGCCCGTAAATGCTTCACTTTTCATATTTTTTCAGCAAATTCTAACTAAATATAATGCATTTGATTTTCTCATTGTTGAAGGCCGTAAATGGTTCACTTTTCAAATTTTGCTGTGTCCATATCAACGGCAGCCATTTTGACCTTTTTCAAAAGAGATGTCAAAAACATTTCACTTAAGTCTAATATTCTGTCAGAACATGCTACTTTTACGTTGTTCCCCCAAAGGTTTCACTTTTTTTGCTGCATGCAAACTCCAAGCAGCCTTCACTTGATTTTCAGAATTTAGAGATTGAAAAATCCCGATGTATCCGAGTATTTAAGAACAATCCCGAAACAACAGAATGAACTTTCGTCAGGCTTTATTATATATCAATATACTAAATATATAAATGATTGGGAATATGTTAAAGTAATAAAAAGTCAAGAGAATTTCAGAACGCAATTTGGTTCCGAACAATATCTATCACGCTTTGTGCATGCAGACTCCACGCGGCCTTCACGTGATTTTACTATTTTTAGAATAATTGCATAGTAACCAAATGCACTTGATTCAACCTTTACTAATTATGCAACATTTTTGACCTGGTCGTGATTAATGTCCTATAATAAGAACCCATGCAGCTTTCACCTGATTCTCTATTTATAGAAAAATGTCCGAGTAACCTGTCCATATGAACTTGATTGATTCTTATCATGTTATTTATATGGAGCGCCTAAATAAATATCTCATTAACAGAATTTATAGTGTCAGAACTTATATTAATTTATTTATGGCATCTTAAACTGTAAATGCATACTATACGCTTTTATACCCCAATATAAAAAATAATGGCTAATAGGGTGGTAAAGTATAAAGAAATTTTAACAAAATAATTAAACAAAAATAAAGAATACAGACCAATGACATCATAATGGGAAGAATACAGAAATTCGCAACTT
Source organism: Mytilus trossulus (assembly GCF_036588685.1). NCBI lineage: Eukaryota > Metazoa > Mollusca > Bivalvia > Mytilida > Mytilidae > Mytilus > Mytilus trossulus. The sequence continues at coordinate 96,331,700 of NC_086373.1, forward strand.
CCATTGAAACACTCTTTAGGCAACAGTTGCTATTAGCTCATTGGTGAAGGTCGAAAATGCTTCATTTTACATATTTTTTAAAGCAACTTCTAAATATAATGCATTTGGTTTCGCTCATTGTTGAAGCCCGTAAATGCTTCACTTTTCATATTTTTTCAGCAAATTCTAACTAAATATAATGCATTTGATTTTCTCATTGTTGAAGGCCGTAAATGGTTCACTTTTCAAATTTTGCTGTGTCCATATCAACGGCAGCCATTTTGACCTTTTTCAAAAGAGATGTCAAAAACATTTCACTTAAGTCTAATATTCTGTCAGAACATGCTACTTTTACGTTGTTCCCCCAAAGGTTTCACTTTTTTTGCTGCATGCAAACTCCAAGCAGCCTTCACTTGATTTTCAGAATTTAGAGATTGAAAAATCCCGATGTATCCGAGTATTTAAGAACAATCCCGAAACAACAGAATGAACTTTCGTCAGGCTTTATTATATATCAATATACTAAATATATAAATGATTGGGAATATGTTAAAGTAATAAAAAGTCAAGAGAATTTCAGAACGCAATTTGGTTCCGAACAATATCTATCACGCTTTGTGCATGCAGACTCCACGCGGCCTTCACGTGATTTTACTATTTTTAGAATAATTGCATAGTAACCAAATGCACTTGATTCAACCTTTACTAATTATGCAACATTTTTGACCTGGTCGTGATTAATGTCCTATAATAAGAACCCATGCAGCTTTCACCTGATTCTCTATTTATAGAAAAATGTCCGAGTAACCTGTCCATATGAACTTGATTGATTCTTATCATGTTATTTATATGGAGCGCCTAAATAAATATCTCATTAACAGAATTTATAGTGTCAGAACTTATATTAATTTATTTATGGCATCTTAAACTGTAAATGCATACTATACGCTTTTATACCCCAATATAAAAAATAATGGCTAATAGGGTGGTAAAGTATAAAGAAATTTTAACAAAATAATTAAACAAAAATAAAGAATACAGACCAATGACATCATAATGGGAAGAATACAGAAATTCGCAACTTCCATTGAAACACTCTTTAGGCAACAGTTGCTATTAGCTCATTGGTGAAGGTCGAAAATGCTTCATTTTACATATTTTTTAAAGCAACTTCTAAATATAATGCATTTGGTTTCGCTCATTGTTGAAGCCCGTAAATGCTTCACTTTTCATATTTTTTCAGCAAATTCTAACTAAATATAATGCATTTGATTTTCTCATTGTTGAAGGCCGTAAATGGTTCACTTTTCAAATTTTGCTGTGTCCATATCAACGGCAGCCATTTTGACCTTTTTCAAAAGAGATGTCAAAAACATTTCACTTAAGTCTAATATTCTGTCAGAACATGCTACTTTTACGTTGTTCCCCCAAAGGTTTCACTTTTTTTGCTGCATGCAAACTCCAAGCAGCCTTCACTTGATTTTCAGAATTTAGAGATTGAAAAATCCCGATGTATCCGAGTATTTAAGAACAATCCCGAAACAACAGAATGAACTTTCGTCAGGCTTTATTATATATCAATATACTAAATATATAAATGATTGGGAATATGTTAAAGTAATAAAAAGTCAAGAGAATTTCAGAACGCAATTTGGTTCCGAACAATATCTATCACGCTTTGTGCATGCAGACTCCACGCGGCCTTCACGTGATTTTACTATTTTTAGAATAATTGCATAGTAACCAAATGCACTTGATTCAACCTTTACTAATTATGCAACATTTTTGACCTGGTCGTGATTAATGTCCTATAATAAGAACCCATGCAGCTTTCACCTGATTCTCTATTTATAGAAAAATGTCCGAGTAACCTGTCCATATGAACTTGATTGATTCTTATCATGCTATTTATATGGAGCGCCTAAATAAATATCTCATTAACAGAATTTATAGTGTCAGAACTTATATTAATTTATTTATGGCATCTTAAACTGTAAATGCATACTATACGCTTTTATACCCCAATATAAAAAATAATGGCTAATAGGGTGGTAAAGTATAAAGAAATTTTAACAAAATAATTAAACAAAAATAAAGAATACAGACCAATGACATCATAATGGGAAGAATACAGAAATTCGCAACTTCCATTGAAACACTCTTTAGGCAACAGTTGCTATTAGCTCATTGGTGAAGGTCGAAAATGCTTCATTTTACATATTTTTTAAAGCAACTTCTAAATATAATGCATTTGGTTTCGCTCATTGTTGAAGCCCGTAAATGCTTCACTTTTCATATTTTTTCAGCAAATTCTAACTAAATATAATGCATTTGATTTTCTCATTGTTGAAGGCCGTAAATGGTTCACTTTTCAAATTTTGCTGTGTCCATATCAACGGCAGCCATTTTGACCTTTTTCAAAAGAGATGTCAAAAACATTTCACTTAAGTCTAATATTCTGTCAGAACATGCTACTTTTACGTTGTTCCCCCAAAGGTTTCACTTTTTTTGCTGCATGCAAACTCCAAGCAGCCTTCACTTGATTTTCAGAATTTAGAGATTGAAAAATCCCGATGTATCCGAGTATTTAAGAACAATCCCGAAACAACAGAATGAACTTTCGTCAGGCTTTATTATATATCAATATACTAAATATATAAATGATTGGGAATATGTTAAAGTAATAAAAAGTCAAGAGAATTTCAGAACGCAATTTGGTTCCGAACAATATCTATCACGCTTTGTGCATGCAGACTCCACGCGGCCTTCACGTGATTTTACTATTTTTAGAATAATTGCATAGTAACCAAATGCACTTGATTCAACCTTTACTAATTATGCAACATTTTTGACCTGGTCGTGATTAATGTCCTATAATAAGAACCCATGCAGCTTTCACCTGATTCTCTATTTATAGAAAAATGTCCATGTAACCTGTCCATATGAACTTGATTGATTCTTATCATGTTATTTATATGGAGCGCCTAAATAAATATCTCATTAACAGAATTTATAGTGTCAGAACTTATATTAATTTATTTATGGCATCTTAAACTGTAAATGCATACTATACGCTTTTATACCCCAATATAAAAAATAATGGCTAATAGGGTGGTAAAGTATAAAGAAATTTTAACAAAATAATTAAACAAAAATAAAGAATACAGACCAATGACATCATAATGGGAAGAATACAGAAATTCGCAACTTCCATTGAAACACTCTTTAGGCAACAGTTGCTATTAGCTCATTGGTGAAGGTCGAAAATGCTTCATTTTACATATTTTTTAAAGCAACTTCTAAATATAATGCATTTGGTTTCGCTCATTGTTGAAGCCCGTAAATGCTTCACTTTTCATATTTTTTCAGCAAATTCTAACTAAATATAATGCATTTGATTTTCTCATTGTTGAAGGCCGTAAATGGTTCACTTTTCAAATTTTGCTGTGTCCATATCAACGGCAGCCATTTTGACCTTTTTCAAAAGAGATGTCAAAAACATTTCACTTAAGTCTAATATTCTGTCAGAACATGCTACTTTTACGTTGTTCCCCCAAAGGTTTCACTTTTTTTGCTGCATGCAAACTCCAAGCAGCCTTCACTTGATTTTCAGAATTTAGAGATTGAAAAATCCCGATGTATCCGAGTATTTAAGAACAATCCCGAAACAACAGAATGAACTTTCGTCAGGCTTTATTATATATCAATATACTAAATATATAAATGATTGGGAATATGTTAAAGTAATAAAAAGTCAAGAGAATTTCAGAACGCAATTTGGTTCCGAACAATATCTATCACGCTTTGTGCATGCAGACTCCACGCGGCCTTCACGTGATTTTACTATTTTTAGAATAATTGCATAGTAACCAAATGCACTTGATTCAACCTTTACTAATTATGCAACATTTTTGACCTGGTCGTGATTAATGTCCTATAATAAGAACCCATGCAGCTTTCACCTGATTCTCTATTTATAGAAAAATGTCCGAGTAACCTGTCCATATGAACTTGATTGATTCTTATCATGTTATTTATATGGAGCGCCTAAATAAATATCTCATTAACAGAATTTATAGTGTCAGAACTTATATTAATTTATTTATGGCATCTTAAACTGTAAATGCATACTATACGCTTTTATACCCCAATATAAAAAATAATGGCTAATAGGGTGGTAAAGTATAAAGAAATTTTAACAAAATAATTAAACAAAAATAAAGAATACAGACCAATGACATCATAATGGGAAGAATACAGAAATTCGCAACTTCCATTGAAACACTCTTTAGGCAACAGTTGCTATTAGCTCATTGGTGAAGGTCGAAAATGCTTCATTTTACATATTTTTTAAAACAACTTCTAAATATAATGCATTTGGTTTCGCTCATTGTTGAAGCCCGTAAATGCTTCACTTTTCATATTTTTTCAGCAAATTCTAACTAAATATAATGCATTTGATTTTCTCATTGTTGAAGGCCGTAAATGGTTCACTTTTCAAATTTTGCTGTGTCCATATCAACGGCAGGCATTTTGACCTTTTTCAAAAGAGATGTCAAAAACATTTCACTTAAGTCTAATATTCTGTCAGAACATGCTACTTTTACGTTGTTCCCCCAAAGGTTTCACTTTTTTTGCTGCATGCAAACTCCAAGCAGCCTTCACTTGATTTTCAGAATTTAGAGATTGAAAAATCCCGATGTATCCGAGTATTTAAGAACAATCCCGAAACAACAGAATGAACTTTCGTCAGGCTTTATTATATATCAATATACTAAATATATAAATGATTGGGAATATGTTAAAGTAATAAAAAGTCAAGAGAATTTCAGAACGCAATTTGGTTCCGAACAATATCTATCACGCTTTGTGCATGCAGACTCCACGCGGCCTTCACGTGATTTTACTATTTTTAGAATAATTGCATAGTAACCAAATGCACTTGATTCAACCTTTACTAATTATGCAACATTTTTGACCTGGTCGTGATTAATGTCCTATAATAAGAACCCATGCAGCTTTCACCTGATTCTCTATTTATAGAAAAATGTCCGAGTAACCTGTCCATATGAACTTGATTGATTCTTATCATGTTATTTATATGGAGCGCCTAAATAAATATCTCATTAACAGAATTTATAGTGTCAGAACTTATATTAATTTATTTATGGCATCTTAAACTGTAAATGCATACTATACGCTTTTATACCCCAATATAAAAAATAATGGCTAATAGGGTGGTAAAGTATAAAGAAATTTTAACAAAATAATTAAACAAAAATAAAGAATACAGACCAATGACATCATAATGGGAAGAATACAGAAATTCGCAACTTCCATTGAAACACTCTTTAGGCAACAGTTGCTATTAGCTCATTGGTGAAGGTCGAAAATGCTTCATTTTACATATTTTTTAAAGCAACTTCTAAATATAATGCATTTGGTTTCGCTCATTGTTGAAGCCCGTAAATGCTTCACTTTTCATATTTTTTCAGCAAATTCTAACTAAATATAATGCATTTGATTTTCTCATTGTTGAAGGCCGTAAATGGTTCACTTTTCAAATTTTGCTGTGTCCATATCAACGGCAGCCATTTTGACCTTTTTCAAAAGAGATGTCAAAAACATTTCACTTAAGTCTAATATTCTGTCAGAACATGCTACTTTTACGTTGTTCCCCCAAAGGTTTCACTTTTTTTGCTGCATGCAAACTCCAAGCAGCCTTCACTTGATTTTCAGAATTTAGAGATTGAAAAATCCCGATGTATCCGAGTATTTAAGAACAATCCCGAAACAACAGAATGAACTTTCGTCAGGCTTTATTATATATCAATATACTAAATATATAAATGATTGGGAATATGTTAAAGTAATAAAAAGTCAAGAGAATTTCAGAACGCAATTTGGTTCCGAACAATATCTATCACGCTTTGTGCATGCAGACTCCACGCGGCCTTCACGTGATTTTACTATTTTTAGAATAATTGCATAGTAACCAAATGCACTTGATTCAACCTTTACTAATTATGCAACATTTTTGACCTGGTCGTGATTAATGTCCTATAATAAGAACCCATGCAGCTTTCACCTGATTCTCTATTTATAGAAAAATGTCCGAGTAACCTGTCCATATGAACTTGATTGATTCTTATCATGTTATTTATATGGAGCGCCTAAATAAATATCTCATTAACAGAATTTATAGTGTCAGAACTTATATTAATTTATTTATGGCATCTTAAACTGTAAATGCATACTATACGCTTTTATACCCCAATATAAAAAATAATGGCTAATAGGGTGGTAAAGTATAAAGAAATTTTAACAAAATAATTAAACAAAAATAAAGAATACAGACCAATGACATCATAATGGGAAGAATACAGAAATTCGCAACTTCCATTGAAACACTCTTTAGGCAACAGTTGCTATTAGCTCATTGGTGAAGGTCGAAAATGCTTCATTTTACATATTTTTTAAAGCAACTTCTAAATATAATGCATTTGGTTTCGCTCATTGTTGAAGCCCGTAAATGCTTCACTTTTCATATTTTTTCAGCAAATTCTAACTAAATATAATGCATTTGATTTTCTCATTGTTGAAGGCCGTAAATGGTTCACTTTTCAAATTTTGCTGTGTCCATATCAACGGCAGCCATTTTGACCTTTTTCAAAAGAGATGTCAAAAACATTTCACTTAAGTCTAATATTCTGTCAGAACATGCTACTTTTACGTTGTTCCCCCAAAGGTTTCACTTTTTTTGCTGCATGCAAACTCCAAGCAGCCTTCACTTGATTTTCAGAATTTAGAGATTGAAAAATCCCGATGTATCCGAGTATTTAAGAACAATCCCGAAACAACAGAATGAACTTTCGTCAGGCTTTATTATATATCAATATACTAAATATATAAATGATTGGGAATATGTTAAAGTAATAAAAAGTCAAGAGAATTTCAGAACGCAATTTGGTTCCGAACAATATCTATCACGCTTTGTGCATGCAGACTCCACGCGGCCTTCACGTGATTTTACTATTTTTAGAATAATTGCATAGTAACCAAATGCACTTGATTCAACCTTTACTAATTATGCAACATTTTTGACCTGGTCGTGATTAATGTCCTATAATAAGAACCCATGCAGCTTTCACCTGATTCTCTATTTATAGAAAAATGTCCGAGTAACCTGTCCATATGAACTTGATTGATTCTTATCATGTTATTTATATGGAGCGCCTAAATAAATATCTCATTAACAGAATTTATAGTGTCAGAACTTATATTAATTTATTTATGGCATCTTAAACTGTAAATGCATACTATACGCTTTTATACCCCAATATAAAAAATAATGGCTAATAGGGTGGTAAAGTATAAAGAAATTTTAACAAAATAATTAAACAAAAATAAAGAATACAGACCAATGACATCATAATGGGAAGAATACAGAAATTCGCAACTTCCATTGAAACACTCTTTAGGCAACAGTTGCTATTAGCTCATTGGTGAAGGTCGAAAATGCTTCATTTTACATATTTTTTAAAGCAACTTCTAAATATAATGCATTTGGTTTCGCTCATTGTTGAAGCCCGTAAATGCTTCACTTTTCATATTTTTTCAGCAAATTCTAACTAAATATAATGCATTTGATTTTCTCATTGTTGAAGGCCGTAAATGGTTCACTTTTCAAATTTTGCTGTGTCCATATCAACGGCAGCCATTTTGACCTTTTTCAAAAGAGATGTCAAAAACATTTCACTTAAGTCTAATATTCTGTCAGAACATGCTACTTTTACGTTGTTCCCCCAAAGGTTTCACTTTTTTTGCTGCATGCAAACTCCAAGCAGCCTTCACTTGATTTTCAGAATTTAGAGATTGAAAAATCCCGATGTATCCGAGTATTTAAGAACAATCCCGAAACAACAGAATGAACTTTCGTCAGGCTTTATTATATATCAATATACTAAATATATAAATGATTGGGAATATGTTAAAGTAATAAAAAGTCAAGAGAATTTCAGAACGCAATTTGGTTCCGAACAATATCTATCACGCTTTGTGCATGCAGACTCCACGCGGCCTTCACGTGATTTTACTATTTTTAGAATAATTGCATAGTAACCAAATGCACTTGATTCAACCTTTACTAATTATGCAACATTTTTGACCTGGTCGTGATTAATGTCCTATAATAAGAACCCATGCAGCTTTCACCTGATTCTCTATTTATAGAAAAATGTCCGAGTAACCTGTCCATATGAACTTGATTGATTCTTATCATGTTATTTATATGGAGCGCCTAAATAAATATCTCATTAACAGAATTTATAGTGTCAGAACTTATATTAATTTATTTATGGCATCTTAAACTGTAAATGCATACTATACGCTTTTATACCCCAATATAAAAAATAATGGCTAATAGGGTGGTAAAGTATAAAGAAATTTTAACAAAATAATTAAACAAAAATAAAGAATACAGACCAATGACATCATAATGGGAAGAATACAGAAATTCGCAACTTCCATTGAAACACTCTTTAGGCAACAGTTGCTATTAGCTCATTGGTGAAGGTCGAAAATGCTTCATTTTACATATTTTTTAAAGCAACTTCTAAATATAATGCATTTGGTTTCGCTCATTGTTGAAGCCCGTAAATGCTTCACTTTTCATATTTTTTCAGCAAATTCTAACTAAATATAATGCATTTGATTTTCTCATTGTTGAAGGCCGTAAATGGTTCACTTTTCAAATTTTGCTGTGTCCATATCAACGGCAGCCATTTTGACCTTTTTCAAAAGAGATGTCAAAAACATTTCACTTAAGTCTAATATTCTGTCAGAACATGCTACTTTTACGTTGTTCCCCCAAAGGTTTCACTTTTTTTGCTGCATGCAAACTCCAAGCAGCCTTCACTTGATTTTCAGAATTTAGAGATTGAAAAATCCCGATGTATCCGAGTATTTAAGAACAATCCCGAAACAACAGAATGAACTTTCGTCAGGCTTTATTATATATCAATATACTAAATATATAAATGATTGGGAATATGTTAAAGTAATAAAAAGTCAAGAGAATTTCAGAACGCAATTTGGTTCCGAACAATATCTATCACGCTTTGTGCATGCAGACTCCACGCGGCCTTCACGTGATTTTACTATTTTTAGAATAATTGCATAGTAACCAAATGCACTTGATTCAACCTTTACTAATTATGCAACATTTTTGACCTGGTCGTGATTAATGTCCTATAATAAGAACCCATGCAGCTTTCACCTGATTCTCTATTTATAGAAAAATGTCCGAGTAACCTGTCCATATGAACTTGATTGATTCTTATCATGTTATTTATATGGAGCGCCTAAATAAATATCTCATTAACAGAATTTATAGTGTCAGAACTTATATTAATTTATTTATGGCATCTTAAACTGTAAATGCATACTATACGCTTTTATACCCCAATATAAAAAATAATGGCTAATAGGGTGGTAAAGTATAAAGAAATTTTAACAAAATAATTAAACAAAAATAAAGAATACAGACCAATGACATCATAATGGGAAGAATACAGAAATTCGCAACTTCCATTGAAACACTCTTTAGGCAACAGTTGCTATTAGCTCATTGGTGAAGGTCGAAAATGCTTCATTTTACATATTTTTTAAAGCAACTTCTAAATATAATGCATTTGGTTTCGCTCATTGTTGAAGCCCGTAAATGCTTCACTTTTCATATTTTTTCAGCAAATTCTAACTAAATATAATGCATTTGATTTTCTCATTGTTGAAGGCCGTAAATGGTTCACTTTTCAAATTTTGCTGTGTCCATATCAACGGCAGCCATTTTGACCTTTTTCAAAAGAGATGTCAAAAACATTTCACTTAAGTCTAATATTCTGTCAGAACATGCTACTTTTACGTTGTTCCCCCAAAGGTTTCACTTTTTTTGCTGCATGCAAACTCCAAGCAGCCTTCACTTGATTTTCAGAATTTAGAGATTGAAAAATCCCGATGTATCCGAGTATTTAAGAACAATCCCGAAACAACAGAATGAACTTTCGTCAGGCTTTATTATATATCAATATACTAAATATATAAATGATTGGGAATATGTTAAAGTAATAAAAAGTCAAGAGAATTTCAGAACGCAATTTGGTTCCGAACAATATCTATCACGCTTTGTGCATGCAGACTCCACGCGGCCTTCACGTGATTTTACTATTTTTAGAATAATTGCATAGTAACCAAATGCACTTGATTCAACCTTTACTAATTATGCAACATTTTTGACCTGGTCGTGATTAATGTCCTATAATAAGAACCCATGCAGCTTTCACCTGATTCTCTATTTATAGAAAAATGTCCGAGTAACCTGTCCATATGAACTTGATTGATTCTTATCATGTTATTTATATGGAGCGCCTAAATAAATATCTCATTAACAGAATTTATAGTGTCAGAACTTATATTAATTTATTTATGGCATCTTAAACTGTAAATGCATACTATACGCTTTTATACCCCAATATAAAAAATAATGGCTAATAGGGTGGTAAAGTATAAAGAAATTTTAACAAAATAATTAAACAAAAATAAAGAATACAGACCAATGACATCATAATGGGAAGAATACAGAAATTCGCAACTTCCATTGAAACACTCTTTAGGCAACAGTTGCTATTAGCTCATTGGTGAAGGTCGAAAATGCTTCATTTTACATATTTTTTAAAGCAACTTCTAAATATAATGCATTTGGTTTCGCTCATTGTTGAAGCCCGTAAATGCTTCACTTTTCATATTTTTTCAGCAAATTCTAACTAAATATAATGCATTTGATTTTCTCATTGTTGAAGGCCGTAAATGGTTCACTTTTCAAATTTTGCTGTGTCCATATCAACGGCAGCCATTTTGACCTTTTTCAAAAGAGATGTCAAAAACATTTCACTTAAGTCTAATATTCTGTCAGAACATGCTACTTTTACGTTGTTCCCCCAAAGGTTTCACTTTTTTTGCTGCATGCAAACTCCAAGCAGCCTTCACTTGATTTTCAGAATTTAGAGATTGAAAAATCCCGATGTATCCGAGTATTTAAGAACAATCCCGAAACAACAGAATGAACTTTCGTCAGGCTTTATTATATATCAATATACTAAATATATAAATGATTGGGAATATGTTAAAGTAATAAAAAGTCAAGAGAATTTCAGAACGCAATTTGGTTCCGAACAATATCTATCACGCTTTGTGCATGCAGACTCCACGCGGCCTTCACGTGATTTTACTATTTTTAGAATAATTGCATAGTAACCAAATGCACTTGATTCAACCTTTACTAATTATGCAACATTTTTGACCTGGTCGTGATTAATGTCCTATAATAAGAACCCATGCAGCTTTCACCTGATTCTCTATTTATAGAAAAATGTCCGAGTAACCTGTCCATATGAACTTGATTGATTCTTATCATGTTATTTATATGGAGCGCCTAAATAAATATCTCATTAACAGAATTTATAGTGTCAGAACTTATATTAATTTATTTATGGCATCTTAAACTGTAAATGCATACTATACGCTTTTATACCCCACTATAAAAAATAATGGCTAATAGGGTGGTAAAGTATAAAGAAATTTTAACAAAATAATTAAACAAAAATAAAGAATACAGACCAATGACATCATAATGGGAAGAATACAGAAATTCGCAACTTCCATTGAAACACTCTTTAGGCAACAGTTGCTATTAGCTCATTGGTGAAGGTCGAAAATGCTTCATTTTACATATTTTTTAAAGCAACTTCTAAATATAATGCATTTGGTTTCGCTCATTGTTGAAGCCCGTAAATGCTTCACTTTTCATATTTTTTCAGCAAATTCTAACTAAATATAATGCATTTGATTTTCTCATTGTTGAAGGCCGTAAATGGTTCACTTTTCAAATTTTGCTGTGTCCATATCAACGGCAGCCATTTTGACCTTTTTCAAAAGAGATGTCAAAAACATTTCACTTAAGTCTAATATTCTGTCAGAACATGCTACTTTTACGTTGTTCCCCCAAAGGTTTCACTTTTTTTGCTGCATGCAAACTCCAAGCAGCCTTCACTTGATTTTCAGAATTTAGAGATTGAAAAATCCCGATGTATCCGAGTATTTAAGAACAATCCCGAAACAACAGAATGAACTTTCGTCAGGCTTTATTATATATCAATATACTAAATATATAAATGATTGGGAATATGTTAAAGTAATAAAAAGTCAAGAGAATTTCAGAACGCAATTTGGTTCCGAACAATATCTATCACGCTTTGTGCATGCAGACTCCACGCGGCCTTCACGTGATTTTACTATTTTTAGAATAATTGCATAGTAACCAAATGCACTTGATTCAACCTTTACTAATTATGCAACATTTTTGACCTGGTCGTGATTAATGTCCTATAATAAGAACCCATGCAGCTTTCACCTGATTCTCTATTTATAGAAAAATGTCCGAGTAACCTGTCCATATGAACTTGATTGATTCTTATCATGTTATTTATATGGAGCGCCTAAATAAATATCTCATTAACAGAATTTATAGTGTCAGAACTTATATTAATTTATTTATGGCATCTTAAACTGTAAATGCATACTATACGCTTTTATACCCCAATATAAAAAATAATGGCTAATAGGGTGGTAAAGTATAAAGAAATTTTAACAAAATAATTAAACAAAAATAAAGAATACAGACCAATGACATCATAATGGGAAGAATACAGAAATTCGCAACTTCCATTGAAATACTCTTTAGGCAACAGTTGCTATTAGCTCATTGGTGAAGGTCGAAAATGCTTCATTTTACATATTTTTTAAAGCAACTTCTAAATATAATGCATTTGGTTTCGCTCATTGTTGAAGCCCGTAAATGCTTCACTTTTCATATTTTTTCAGCAAATTCTAACTAAATATAATGCATTTGATTTTCTCATTGTTGAAGGCCGTAAATGGTTCACTTTTTAAATTTTGCTGTGTCCATATCAACGGCAGCCATTTTGACCTTTTTCAAAAGAGATGTCAAAAACATTTCACTTAAGTCTAATATTCTGTCAGAACATGCTACTTTTACGTTGTTCCCCCAAAGGTTTCACTTTTTTTTGCTGCATGCAAACTCCAAGCAGCCTTCACTTGATTTTCAGAATTTAGAGATTGAAAAATCCCGATGTATCCGAGTATTTAAGAACAATCCCGAAACAACAGAATGAACTTTCGTCAGGCTTTATTATATATCAATATACTAAATATATAAATGATTGGGAATATGTTAAAGTAATAAAAAGTCAAGAGAATTTCAGAACGCAATTTGGTTCCGAACAATATCTATCACGCTTTGTGCATGCAGACTCCACGCGGCCTTCACGTGATTTTACTATTTTTAGAATAATTGCATAGTAACCAAATGCACTTGATTCAACCTTTACTAATTATGCAACATTTTCGAATAATTCACTAGAAAATATTTCAATAGATTCTAAAATTTATATTGTAAATATACACACTGCAGTTATTAATAGATAAATAAAAAAATAACTTGTACCCTTTAATACATCCAATCACAGCGTTCTTAAGTTGACTTCCTTCGCCCTGTCTTGGGTACACAAAAGGCCAACCTAATGCTGGGAAAATGTAATACTTCCGTTTTCCTTCCCTATACATCAAGCATCATGAAATTGAACATTATGTCCAGAACTATACGAATGAAAATTATAATAGATCCAAATTTTATTCAGATTGTACTATAAAGAAACCGAAGTTTTTTTTTCGATTTATTTACATAAACTTATTAAATCAGCTGCAACATTACTATTATATATAGACCTTCATTGCATAAAACAATGGAAATAACATTGTATATTGATATAAACGATCAAACTTGTAATTTAGAAATAAAATATTGATACATAGCAAAATTAATTCGTTGAATACTGCTAAAAATCTCATTCTAATTCATTTTAGTGGAACAGTCATTAATAGTGTTTGAGTGAACCGTTTTCATAAATAAGGCCGTAAGTGTTCTCGTTTGAATTGTTTTCCATTGTCATTTCGGGGCCTTTTATTTATAGCTGACTGCGATATGGGCTTTTTTAATTGTTGAATGCCGTTCGGTGACCTAAAGTTGATCTCTGTGTCATTTTGGTCTTTTGTGGATAGTTGTCAATCATTGACAATCATACCACATATTCTTTTTATATATAGTACAGCAACGATTGTCCTTTTTTTTGTGTTTTTGAATATGGTTCCTTAAATGTTAATGAGTTAACTGTGGCGTCCATTTCGATAAGCTGGTATTCGTTATTGTTTATGTACCAGTTGAAGTCTAAGGGTAGGATTTGATGACATACTGACATATTCCGTATCAGTGCTCACGATTTAGAGATTGAGAGGGGAAGGTACAAAAATCTGACAGTGTCAGAACGTATCTGTAAATTGTGTGGTACTGAGGTTGAGGATGAAATTCATTTTCTTCTTCAGTGCAACAAACTTTTAAATATTCGTTGCAACTTTTTAAATGAAATAAAACAACGGTTTAAAAATTCTAGTGGTTTAGATATTAAATCACAATTTATTAGGCTAATGTCCTCTGAAGATATTTTCATACTCCAGAAATTCGGAGAATTATTGGAAAATTTATCCTCATAAAGGAAAGTTTCCTTAAATAATATATAGATATAGAAATGCCCAGTGATCCCCCTTATATTATTAAACACTGTGCTTGTTGTATTCTTGTACTTGTCTTAATAAATATTTTTTTTTTTTTTTTTTTTTTTTTTATAACATTGTGTCTCAATCATATTGAATCACTTGTAATCATTTGTATGTAATTAATGTTGATTGTTCTGCTCCTTGTGGGCGCTTTGATTAGCAATAAAATATATTTGAATTTGAATTTATTAGTGGCCTTGATTTGTTTTCTGCTCTTTGGCCGGATTGGTGTCTCTTTGACACATTCCCCGTTTCTTTTTTCAATTCTATCATTTTCCCTCAAACAATATTATGAGTTACTTTTCTTTACACAATTCATCATTATGGCAGTAAGGTGACACAACGTGATCTCTGAACTAAATAACATCTTCTTACATGTACAGTTTCACATCAGCAATTACGTCAAAGGTACTATTAATAAAACATTGATTTTATTGTAAAAAGTTGTTTTTACTTACTATGAACTTAATTTGTTTTAAAACATTTTCACCAAAAAATTATAGGCAACAGCATATGTATTCATACATCATCGGAAACAGCATATCATACATAATCGGAAACAGCATATGTACTCATACATCATCAGAAGCAGTGTATATTTATAGGTTGCACTTTGTAAATCACGTGTGATTTGCAAGTCACGCCTCTTTTGGGGAGAAATTGAATGTGCACTAAATACTGCTACTGTTTACATAGTTGTTGCCATGGATGCAAAGTTTTTTTTTTTTAATTAAGACTTGATTGGAGAATTAAATGGATATAAATAAAAATGTCTATTTATTTAACTTATTTTTCAGGAGGACTGGAAGACATTTGGGTGTTGAGTCAAATTTAATGGAAAAATTCAGTGCGAACCTGCAATGTTTATAAATGGAGGGCAGTAAAACTTGAAAATATGCCGCACAGCTATATGTTTTTATTAGTGCAAAAAAAAGTAGTGCATGTCTCCTTTCCAGGGAAATCTAACATTCTCCTCAAAACTTCCTGAATGAAGAGTGACTGCATATGCAATTTAGGCAGTTCCTATGGAAAATTGCATTGCTGGTTTTACACAAGTGCAACCTATAAGGTAAATAATGGGAATTCACCCCTCAGCCTCCCTGGGATCCCAATTTCGGACCCCTTTTGGGTTTTCATTTTACAGAAACAACATGGAATCATTTTGGAATGCATTGGCTTTAGCTTTGTCTAAGAAAAGTGAAAAAAATCATGGAAATTATGACTGTACAGTGTGGGTTGGAGCTTTGGAGCATGGGGTCTATGGGAAAAAAGTTATGAATTGGCCTGATGGCACTAGAACTCTTGAAAGAGCTCACAGATTATCTTATATGCTAGATAAAAGAATATTAAAAGAAAATCTTCCCCGTTTCTCTCCAAACGGTGATCCTTTAGATATTTCACACCTTTGCCATAACCCCAAATGTATTAAACCGGAGCACCTGATCTTAGAGTCGCACAGTATAAACATAGAGAGAATTTTCTGTAGACGGGCAAAACAGTGTACAAATAATCATTTACCGTGTTGTCTTATCTGATGCAGGTAATTTATTTATTTTTAACATGTCTTGATCGGAGTTTTTTGGCAAACGAATACTCTTGAGGTTGTTTTGCGGCCAGTCGTTTTGTCGGTAAAAGTTTGTTTTTCTCATAGTCTTTTTCCTCTTGATGCTCATCATATATTTTATACAGTTCATGTTTTTTTGAGCATCTCTGATCTGTGTACTTCTTTGACTGCTTATATGATTTATGTTTTTCATTATGTTGTTGAATATTTTTCAGACCATGGGCAGCACGACTTCCTGGTTCGATGGGAACCCCAGCCGCTTGACAGAGTTTCACGATGGATTCTCCAGGGCCATTATTTACGTTATGTATAGCTGTATGTACCCTTCCTTTATAGTTTCTGGTAAATGTTACATTGCTAGGTACAGTTGCACGTATTGCACGGTTAGTTGCTTCAGCTTTTTGTGTGTTAGTGTTTTTGCATGTACGGTTTAGCATGGTAGGTCCAAGGCGATATTTTACGCATTCACGTAACAATGCTGCTGTGTTCTCTGATTTATTTAATTTAAAGTTATTTTTCAGATAAGCTGATTTTTCAGTCCATGTCTTCAAACTGTTCCTATTTGAACAAACAAGGGAATATTTTGTACAACCATTATGATCGCCCTGATAGCAAGAAACTATAGCATGACATGCATATGATAGGTGAACTTTTACCCGTACAGAGTCCATATTGAATTTATCAAAGGCAGCATTGTACTCTGCCTGACAACGTGCTGCCATATCTAATGCAAACCTTTTTAGCATTTTATCTTTCTCTGAAACTAATCGTGCCGGCATTATTTCCTTCAGACCTGACATTTTTTTAATAAAATTTCTATGATTTGCGGACACATGTCTCGTATCTAGAAAATGAATTGGCTGAGTATTGGTTGTACCAGCTTTAAAGAGAGACTCTGCAGCTCTAAATGCACTGCTGTCAGGGTCAGTGGTAATTTCTTGAACTTCCAGACCATCATTTTTCAGGTCTAACAAGCAGTCTTTAGCCCATCGCTCCTCACTGCCTATGCTGTCATGCATTTCAATGTTTGCGGAACAGTGACCTTTGTGAGATTTAACTTTTGTTTTTGTTTTATGTTCACTCTTATTTGAGCAAAGCTTAGACACTTGTCTTGTGCTTACAATACTGTGCTTATAAGTATTATTTTCTAACATGTTATACGTACATTGAGTAGCTGGTTGAAATGGTGTTTTACCCATTCCGGAATAAATAGGGTTATTATACATTCCGTCGGCCTGAATGTTAATAATATTAGGATTATCACCTCTTAATATGTTTATTTCCTTCAGTAATTTTCTTTTCTGAACCAAATCCTTTTGATTGTACTCTTCTATAATTTCAGAAACAACATTAGCACTGTGTTGCATACTTGAAGTGGAAGGAGCTGGTATATTAGAACCAAGAAATAATTTCTGTAGACCAGTTGTGCTGATAGCTATGTGATTAAGTGCGACTTGTATGGATAGATTAATAGCTGCTGTTCGACGACCACGTTTCTTTGCGATCACCTCATTGTAAAGGTTGAACATTTTTGAATGGTAAGAACACTTATTGCAGCTTGCCTTTTCCCTCCAGGCAGCCCCTCTTTGCTGTTCTGCACTTAAATCCCATGATATGAACCCTGTACACATAGGGGATATTTTTCTGTGTTCTATGAAAACCTCATTCCACATCTGTTCAAGTTCATTGATCCGAAGGAGTCGAAAACTATTTTTCTCTGACCTGAAGTTGAAAAATGTTGCCAAAATTGAAGTGAATTAGTTTTTTATTTGTAAAAACTAAGTTTTGGAAAGGTGAAAATAATTTTATTTTGAATTACCTCCCTTACAATAGTGTTTTCTTTAAATAAGCTTTTTGATCAAATTTACTCTCAAAAGTGCATATTTTTTTCTTTGCCTGTGTTTTTATATATATTATATATAAAAATCATGCACTATTTAATTCTTGAAAATATATATAGGACTAGAAATTTAAAAATAAGTATTATCCTAGCTTGCATTTTCTTCAGCTGTCACATTTAAAGAATTGGCATATAAGACACATGCCTTTTTCTTCATAGTTGTTTATAAGTGACTTTTTTAAGCAAGTTTAATTATTTTTGAAAGCTTAATAACAAAAAAAAGTATTCTTACCCTGTTTTTGTTTCATTTTCAGCACATTTTTCAACTTCTGTTTTTGTCGGAGGCTTCGGCCTTAGAAAGCGAGCTGATTTTGTAGAGGCAGGAATGAGTTGAACATTCTTATTATGAACAGATTTAGTCACTAAGTCATACAAGTCTTTTGGTAGTCTCACAAATTTGCCTTTTTCAGCAGGTAAAGTCTTATTTCTGTATTTTTTCCCCTTATTATATGGCTTGTTTCCTTTCTGAAATGTGTATTTCCTTAGACGCCATGGGATTAGACCCATTGTTATTGTAAGAATTGTTTGAAATGCACTTTATTCCAGTATTTTAATATTTAAATAACAAATATAGGACCTTACAACTAAACAATCATGAATGACTAAGTTTTTTGTTTATATCAGATGGTACTGAAGGTGACCCCAGATGTAAGATTTTTTATATAAATCATATAAAAATCATCATGATGGTTAATCTCATTATTTTGTAATTTGACAAGTTCATATAATTTGACCTCTCTTCATTGAATTTTTTTATCAGTGCTGACAGGCTTGTGTGCTATAACATAAACAGAAAGTAAAGATAAGGTGTATGTTTTTGTTATAGGGATAGTTTTTTGAAGCTTGTATGACAACTTTTTATGCATTTTATGGTATAGTACATAAAGAAAACAAAAATTCTACAAAATAAACAGATTGTAGTAAAACTAACCATGATTCAAATAGCTATTACACAAAGGTACAAGAAAAACACAAATATATAATGAGTTTATTAAGTAGACAAAAAAAAATATAAATTGCATAAAAAAAAAAAAAATAGTGAACAGGAAAAAAACACATCTTGCCGCAAACAGGGTATAGTTACTAGAAGTACTATAAAAATACAATAATGAAAAAACTACCATTGTAACTTATTATTTTCTATTACTTACATATATAACAACAAGAATATAAGAATATTTTGATACTAAAAGGGGTTTGAAAGTACAGTATAGGTTGCACTTTGTAAATCACGTGTGATTTGCAAGTCACGCCTCTTTTGGGGAGAAATTGAATGTGCACTAAATACTGCTACTGTTTACATAGTTGTTGCCATGGATGCAAAGTTTTTTTTTTTTAATTAAGACTTGATTGGAGAATTAAATGGATATAAATAAAAATGTCTATTTATTTAACTTATTTTTCAGGAGGACTGGAAGACATTTGGGTGTTGAGTCAAATTTAATGGAAAAATTCAGTGCGAACCTGCAATGTTTATAAATGGAGGGCAGTAAAACTTGAAAATATGCCGCACAGCTATATGTTTTTATTAGTGCAAAAAAAAGTAGTGCATGTCTCCTTTCCAGGGAAATCTAACATTCTCCTCAAAACTTCCTGAATGAAGAGTGACTGCATATGCAATTTAGGCAGTTCCTATGGAAAATTGCATTGCTGGTTTTACACAAGTGCAACCTATAAGGTAAATAATGGGAATTCACCCCTCAGCCTCCCTGGGATCCCAATTTCGGACCCCTTTTGGGTTTTCATTTTACAGAAACAACATGGAATCATTTTGGAATGCATTGGCTTTAGCTTTGTCTAAGAAAAGTGAAAAAAATCATGGAAATTATGACTGTACAGTGTGGGTTGGAGCTTTGGAGCATGGGGTCTATGGGAAAAAAGTTATGAATTGGCCTGATGGCACTAGAACTCTTGAAAGAGCTCACAGATTATCTTATATGCTAGATAAAAGAATATTAAAAGAAAATCTTCCCCGTTTCTCTCCAAACGGTGATCCTTTAGATATTTCACACCTTTGCCATAACCCCAAATGTATTAAACCGGAGCACCTGATCTTAGAGTCGCACAGTATAAACATAGAGAGAATTTTCTGTAGACGGGCAAAACAGTGTACAAATAATCATTTACCGTGTTGTCTTATCTGATGCAGGTAATTTATTTATTTTTAACATGTCTTGATCGGAGTTTTTTGGCAAACGAATACTCTTGAGGTTGTTTTGCGGCCAGTCGTTTTGTCGGTAAAAGTTTGTTTTTCTCATAGTCTTTTTCCTCTTGATGCTCATCATATATTTTATACAGTTCATGTTTTTTTGAGCATCTCTGA
Source organism: Mytilus trossulus (assembly GCF_036588685.1). NCBI lineage: Eukaryota > Metazoa > Mollusca > Bivalvia > Mytilida > Mytilidae > Mytilus > Mytilus trossulus. The sequence continues at coordinate 96,352,211 of NC_086373.1, forward strand.
TCTGTGTACTTCTTTGACTGCTTATATGATTTATGTTTTTCATTATGTTGTTGAATATTTTTCAGACCATGGGCAGCACGACTTCCTGGTTCGATGGGAACCCCAGCCGCTTGACAGAGTTTCACGATGGATTCTCCAGGGCCATTATTTACGTTATGTATAGCTGTATGTACCCTTCCTTTATAGTTTCTGGTAAATGTTACATTGCTAGGTACAGTTGCACGTATTGCACGGTTAGTTGCTTCAGCTTTTTGTGTGTTAGTGTTTTTGCATGTACGGTTTAGCATGGTAGGTCCAAGGCGATATTTTACGCATTCACGTAACAATGCTGCTGTGTTCTCTGATTTATTTAATTTAAAGTTATTTTTCAGATAAGCTGATTTTTCAGTCCATGTCTTCAAACTGTTCCTATTTGAACAAACAAGGGAATATTTTGTACAACCATTATGATCGCCCTGATAGCAAGAAACTATAGCATGACATGCATATGATAGGTGAACTTTTACCCGTACAGAGTCCATATTGAATTTATCAAAGGCAGCATTGTACTCTGCCTGACAACGTGCTGCCATATCTAATGCAAACCTTTTTAGCATTTTATCTTTCTCTGAAACTAATCGTGCCGGCATTATTTCCTTCAGACCTGACATTTTTTTAATAAAATTTCTATGATTTGCGGACACATGTCTCGTATCTAGAAAATGAATTGGCTGAGTATTGGTTGTACCAGCTTTAAAGAGAGACTCTGCAGCTCTAAATGCACTGCTGTCAGGGTCAGTGGTAATTTCTTGAACTTCCAGACCATCATTTTTCAGGTCTAACAAGCAGTCTTTAGCCCATCGCTCCTCACTGCCTATGCTGTCATGCATTTCAATGTTTGCGGAACAGTGACCTTTGTGAGATTTAACTTTTGTTTTTGTTTTATGTTCACTCTTATTTGAGCAAAGCTTAGACACTTGTCTTGTGCTTACAATACTGTGCTTATAAGTATTATTTTCTAACATGTTATACGTACATTGAGTAGCTGGTTGAAATGGTGTTTTACCCATTCCGGAATAAATAGGGTTATTATACATTCCGTCGGCCTGAATGTTAATAATATTAGGATTATCACCTCTTAATATGTTTATTTCCTTCAGTAATTTTCTTTTCTGAACCAAATCCTTTTGATTGTACTCTTCTATAATTTCAGAAACAACATTAGCACTGTGTTGCATACTTGAAGTGGAAGGAGCTGGTATATTAGAACCAAGAAATAATTTCTGTAGACCAGTTGTGCTGATAGCTATGTGATTAAGTGCGACTTGTATGGATAGATTAATAGCTGCTGTTCGACGACCACGTTTCTTTGCGATCACCTCATTGTAAAGGTTGAACATTTTTGAATGGTAAGAACACTTATTGCAGCTTGCCTTTTCCCTCCAGGCAGCCCCTCTTTGCTGTTCTGCACTTAAATCCCATGATATGAACCCTGTACACATAGGGGATATTTTTCTGTGTTCTATGAAAACCTCATTCCACATCTGTTCAAGTTCATTGATCCGAAGGAGTCGAAAACTATTTTTCTCTGACCTGAAGTTGAAAAATGTTGCCAAAATTGAAGTGAATTAGTTTTTTATTTGTAAAAACTAAGTTTTGGAAAGGTGAAAATAATTTTATTTTGAATTACCTCCCTTACAATAGTGTTTTCTTTAAATAAGCTTTTTGATCAAATTTACTCTCAAAAGTGCATATTTTTTTCTTTGCCTGTGTTTTTATATATATTATATATAAAAATCATGCACTATTTAATTCTTGAAAATATATATAGGACTAGAAATTTAAAAATAAGTATTATCCTAGCTTGCATTTTCTTCAGCTGTCACATTTAAAGAATTGGCATATAAGACACATGCCTTTTTCTTCATAGTTGTTTATAAGTGACTTTTTTAAGCAAGTTTAATTATTTTTGAAAGCTTAATAACAAAAAAAAGTATTCTTACCCTGTTTTTGTTTCATTTTCAGCACATTTTTCAACTTCTGTTTTTGTCGGAGGCTTCGGCCTTAGAAAGCGAGCTGATTTTGTAGAGGCAGGAATGAGTTGAACATTCTTATTATGAACAGATTTAGTCACTAAGTCATACAAGTCTTTTGGTAGTCTCACAAATTTGCCTTTTTCAGCAGGTAAAGTCTTATTTCTGTATTTTTTCCCCTTATTATATGGCTTGTTTCCTTTCTGAAATGTGTATTTCCTTAGACGCCATGGGATTAGACCCATTGTTATTGTAAGAATTGTTTGAAATGCACTTTATTCCAGTATTTTAATATTTAAATAACAAATATAGGACCTTACAACTAAACAATCATGAATGACTAAGTTTTTTGTTTATATCAGATGGTACTGAAGGTGACCCCAGATGTAAGATTTTTTATATAAATCATATAAAAATCATCATGATGGTTAATCTCATTATTTTGTAATTTGACAAGTTCATATAATTTGACCTCTCTTCATTGAATTTTTTTATCAGTGCTGACAGGCTTGTGTGCTATAACATAAACAGAAAGTAAAGATAAGGTGTATGTTTTTGTTATAGGGATAGTTTTTTGAAGCTTGTATGACAACTTTTTATGCATTTTATGGTATAGTACATAAAGAAAACAAAAATTCTACAAAATAAACAGATTGTAGTAAAACTAACCATGATTCAAATAGCTATTACACAAAGGTACAAGAAAAACACAAATATATAATGAGTTTATTAAGTAGACAAAAAAAAATATAAATTGCATAAAAAAAAAAAAAATAGTGAACAGGAAAAAAACACATCTTGCCGCAAACAGGGTATAGTTACTAGAAGTACTATAAAAATACAATAATGAAAAAACTACCATTGTAACTTATTATTTTCTATTACTTACATATATAACAACAAGAATATAAGAATATTTTGATACTAAAAGGGGTTTGAAAGTACAGTATAGGTTGCACTTTGTAAATCACGTGTGATTTGCAAGTCACGCCTCTTTTGGGGAGAAATTGAATGTGCACTAAATACTGCTACTGTTTACATAGTTGTTGCCATGGATGCAAAGTTTTTTTTTTTTAATTAAGACTTGATTGGAGAATTAAATGGATATAAATAAAAATGTCTATTTATTTAACTTATTTTTCAGGAGGACTGGAAGACATTTGGGTGTTGAGTCAAATTTAATGGAAAAATTCAGTGCGAACCTGCAATGTTTATAAATGGAGGGCAGTAAAACTTGAAAATATGCCGCACAGCTATATGTTTTTATTAGTGCAAAAAAAAGTAGTGCATGTCTCCTTTCCAGGGAAATCTAACATTCTCCTCAAAACTTCCTGAATGAAGAGTGACTGCATATGCAATTTAGGCAGTTCCTATGGAAAATTGCATTGCTGGTTTTACACAAGTGCAACCTATAAGGTAAATAATGGGAATTCACCCCTCAGCCTCCCTGGGATCCCAATTTCGGACCCCTTTTGGGTTTTCATTTTACAGAAACAACATGGAATCATTTTGGAATGCATTGGCTTTAGCTTTGTCTAAGAAAAGTGAAAAAAATCATGGAAATTATGACTGTACAGTGTGGGTTGGAGCTTTGGAGCATGGGGTCTATGGGAAAAAAGTTATGAATTGGCCTGATGGCACTAGAACTCTTGAAAGAGCTCACAGATTATCTTATATGCTAGATAAAAGAATATTAAAAGAAAATCTTCCCCGTTTCTCTCCAAACGGTGATCCTTTAGATATTTCACACCTTTGCCATAACCCCAAATGTATTAAACCGGAGCACCTGATCTTAGAGTCGCACAGTATAAACATAGAGAGAATTTTCTGTAGACGGGCAAAACAGTGTACAAATAATCATTTACCGTGTTGTCTTATCTGATGCAGGTAATTTATTTATTTTTAACATGTCTTGATCGGAGTTTTTTGGCAAACGAATACTCTTGAGGTTGTTTTGCGGCCAGTCGTTTTGTCGGTAAAAGTTTGTTTTTCTCATAGTCTTTTTCCTCTTGATGCTCATCATATATTTTATACAGTTCATGTTTTTTTGAGCATCTCTGATCTGTGTACTTCTTTGACTGCTTATATGATTTATGTTTTTCATTATGTTGTTGAATATTTTTCAGACCATGGGCAGCACGACTTCCTGGTTCGATGGGAACCCCAGCCGCTTGACAGAGTTTCACGATGGATTCTCCAGGGCCATTATTTACGTTATGTATAGCTGTATGTACCCTTCCTTTATAGTTTCTGGTAAATGTTACATTGCTAGGTACAGTTGCACGTATTGCACGGTTAGTTGCTTCAGCTTTTTGTGTGTTAGTGTTTTTGCATGTACGGTTTAGCATGGTAGGTCCAAGGCGATATTTTACGCATTCACGTAACAATGCTGCTGTGTTCTCTGATTTATTTAATTTAAAGTTATTTTTCAGATAAGCTGATTTTTCAGTCCATGTCTTCAAACTGTTCCTATTTGAACAAACAAGGGAATATTTTGTACAACCATTATGATCGCCCTGATAGCAAGAAACTATAGCATGACATGCATATGATAGGTGAACTTTTACCCGTACAGAGTCCATATTGAATTTATCAAAGGCAGCATTGTACTCTGCCTGACAACGTGCTGCCATATCTAATGCAAACCTTTTTAGCATTTTATCTTTCTCTGAAACTAATCGTGCCGGCATTATTTCCTTCAGACCTGACATTTTTTTAATAAAATTTCTATGATTTGCGGACACATGTCTCGTATCTAGAAAATGAATTGGCTGAGTATTGGTTGTACCAGCTTTAAAGAGAGACTCTGCAGCTCTAAATGCACTGCTGTCAGGGTCAGTGGTAATTTCTTGAACTTCCAGACCATCATTTTTCAGGTCTAACAAGCAGTCTTTAGCCCATCGCTCCTCACTGCCTATGCTGTCATGCATTTCAATGTTTGCGGAACAGTGACCTTTGTGAGATTTAACTTTTGTTTTTGTTTTATGTTCACTCTTATTTGAGCAAAGCTTAGACACTTGTCTTGTGCTTACAATACTGTGCTTATAAGTATTATTTTCTAACATGTTATACGTACATTGAGTAGCTGGTTGAAATGGTGTTTTACCCATTCCGGAATAAATAGGGTTATTATACATTCCGTCGGCCTGAATGTTAATAATATTAGGATTATCACCTCTTAATATGTTTATTTCCTTCAGTAATTTTCTTTTCTGAACCAAATCCTTTTGATTGTACTCTTCTATAATTTCAGAAACAACATTAGCACTGTGTTGCATACTTGAAGTGGAAGGAGCTGGTATATTAGAACCAAGAAATAATTTCTGTAGACCAGTTGTGCTGATAGCTATGTGATTAAGTGCGACTTGTATGGATAGATTAATAGCTGCTGTTCGACGACCACGTTTCTTTGCGATCACCTCATTGTAAAGGTTGAACATTTTTGAATGGTAAGAACACTTATTGCAGCTTGCCTTTTCCCTCCAGGCAGCCCCTCTTTGCTGTTCTGCACTTAAATCCCATGATATGAACCCTGTACACATAGGGGATATTTTTCTGTGTTCTATGAAAACCTCATTCCACATCTGTTCAAGTTCATTGATCCGAAGGAGTCGAAAACTATTTTTCTCTGACCTGAAGTTGAAAAATGTTGCCAAAATTGAAGTGAATTAGTTTTTTATTTGTAAAAACTAAGTTTTGGAAAGGTGAAAATAATTTTATTTTGAATTACCTCCCTTACAATAGTGTTTTCTTTAAATAAGCTTTTTGATCAAATTTACTCTCAAAAGTGCATATTTTTTTCTTTGCCTGTGTTTTTATATATATTATATATAAAAATCATGCACTATTTAATTCTTGAAAATATATATAGGACTAGAAATTTAAAAATAAGTA